>NW_027531999.1:954683-1039272 GCF_008692635.1 Crocuta crocuta
AAAAAAAAAAAAAAAAAAAAAAAAAATATGGTTGTCATAACATTGGTCATGACCATAGGTTACTTTTGTTTGAATGCTTAATTGTTGCATATTTCCTTGATTAGATTGTAAGCTACAAGAGTGAACTGGTACTAGTTTTGTCTTTCATGCTTACCTTCGTATGCTTAAGATCTAAAAGAGCCTGGAACACAATAGTAACTAAGTTATGTATAAAGTATAGTGTCTACTGCTTGGGATAAGAACAAATAGTTAAAACTGAACCCTGCAACTCAGGAAGTTCACAGCAAGTATGATTGATCTATACACCAACAAGGTCAGCATAAATTATATGCTCTATTAGAGTTATAGTTTTAGTAGCAAATACATTTCTGTGTATAATTCTGGATAATTAAGTATTTTGCAATATCTTTACAGAGAAACATGCTCTACTCTATGCATTATTACATGGTTTGCTTATTCAACCACTATTTTCTAAAATATTTATATGACTATGACATCTTTTGAATAATACATTTGTACTGTGAAGTTTATGCTTTTCTTCTCCTTAGCTCAATAGCTATTTAGCCCACTGGGGAAGGTGTATTAAGTAGCAGATATTCACACAATCAGAGACCTGTAACTTTGCCCTTAAAATTTTAAATGTGGTTCTTCCTGACATATAACATAAATAAATTATTCTTCTTTCCCTTCAAGTGTACATGCAAAAATATTATGTCTTCTGTCTGTAAAACAAAAAAATAAAATTCTGAAATCATTGGTTTTATGCATATTTACAGCAAACATAAAATACAGAGGCTACCAAATACAGACAAAACAAAGCTATCTTATTGTAACCCACTGGCTTATTTTCATTGTGTATCAACTAGCTCTTCCACAAATTATCTTGGGGGTGATATATTTTAAATTACTCTAGATGCTGCTTTGCTAGCTAATATCAAAGTTTAACTCATTCTTCACCCCCTAAAAAACACATATCACAAGATAGTCATCTCAAGATTGTCATTTTTCAATGCAGCCATCATAATCTATCTCCCAATTATTAATGACAGTAAATTGTCTTTCAGCAAAGTGTCCCACCAGAATGTCAAGGAAGCTTACAAAATACTGGTGTGTAGGCATAATTCTAATCTAGAAAGCTTGTGTGTGTACATTTTTGTTTTTTAATGAAACTCTGATAAATATATCAATAATATATTAAATCAGTAATTTTCCTTCAGAGAAATCTGGTGAAAATATCGAGTAACTGATTTAGCCAAGTGGGCCAGCTATTCACTTGCAGAACTATTCCTAAAACTCATGTCTTTAAACTTGTAGCTGTCTGCAATTTTGCTAACATGATGGTACTTCTAAAGCTATTTATTTCATTCTACTGACCAAATCCCTGAGATATTTTGGAAATGTTTATCTTCTATAATTAATGTAAAATAAAATGGGTAATTTTGAGATAGATTAGCAATTCCTTAGAAGCAAGGAAAAACCATATTGAACTTTTTTAAAGGGCAGTTTACATTCTATTCCATCTTTAAGCTAGCAGGAAGCGTACTGAGAATTTATGAGACCATCACTTCTTCCTCTAAAAACAAACATAAAATTACATGATAATCTGATTGTTTGCAAACAGGCAACAGGACTGACGACAATCTTCAAGGAAGCTTTACGTAGAAATGTTGAAATCACAAAACCAAAAACAATCTCTTATGATTTTATCTCTTTATACCCAAACATGTATTCTCCATTGTCTCATTAATGCCGACATTAACAAGAAATATTAGAGGCTTTAAATTTTTTTTAGATTTTAAAAATTTGTTCACATGTTTGAAGCTAATGCTTTTTAGACTTTTCTGTATGTTTCTTGCAACTTATGGGGATTGATATCTTGAGGCAAAAAGGTAGCGTGGTGTCTTAAACATTTCTCCATTGAGAGTTGATCTTTCAAAAACCCGTTATCCTCTCCACTGACCTGAGAAACCTGTTTACAGCACTGAATTCAAGAGGGAGGGTGGATTAATAGATTACATATATTTTTTTTCTTTTTGGACTGCAGTTTAAATCCTATTTTCTAGACATTGGATCAATTTAAGATCATCAGTGACTTTAGATTTTCATTTGATGATATAATATCTTGAAAATTCATCATAATTCATTGTAAATATCTGATTTAAGTCACATTCATGCTACAATGTTGGCACAAAAGTGGTTATATTAATAACTATTAAATAATTTGGTTACATGAATTTAGAGACAGTTTTAATAATTTTGTAAGTTTTCTGAATTTACTATTTTTTAAATGACACTCATATAATTGGATTAATTACTAATGATAGGATAAAGCTAGAAACAAATGTTAGCACATGTTTAGAAGAATACCAAATGCAATGATACAAAAAATGTATAAAATAAAAATAGTCAAAAGTATCATCTTTATTTTAATGCCTTGAGATAACCAAAATTAATACTTAGTTTCGTAGATTGAGAATTTTTCTAAGAAATCATATTTTTAATGAAAAAGAATAGTATGCTTTACACTGTTTTGTGATGAATTTTTTTCCCATAAAAATTAATTAACATAGAATATGCAACACCAAGAGTGATTCCTAATATAAATTATGGACTTGGAGTGATGATAATGATGTGTCAATGTGTGTTCATGTATTATAATAAATGTACTACTTAGGATGCTGATAATGGGGAGCGTATGTGTGGGACAGGGGGTAGTATATAAAAACTCCCTGCACTTTACACTAATTTTGTTGTGAACTTAAAAATATTCTCAGAAAATAAAGACTTGAGAGAGAGAGAGAAAGATCATCCTGTGTCAATAAAAACACATTGGATAATATAATAGTTAGCAACTATTTAGTTTGTTTAAGTACATTTATTTTGTTTGTGTATATATGTGCATCAATACAATGAACATAACCTATATTCAAGATAAATTCCCAGACATAGAACTGTTGAGTGTGGGAACCACATATTTGAAATACTTTTGTTCACATTGTTTTATTCCTTCTACAATGTTTAGTCTGAATTCACTTTTGTCTTAATTTAAAACTGATAAGATTTTATGATTATGAGATTGACCATATTTTTATACATTTCATTTGCTCATTATTCATTCTTACAACTAAAATTTCTAGCATTAATATATAATGGTGATATACTAGGCCCTGTATATCCAGCCAAAAAAAAAAAAGAAAACAAAACAAAAAGTAATAAAACCCCTGACCATGTGGAACTATATTACAAAAAAGGAGAAACAATTTACAAAATGAATAAGCAAAATATATAGTATGCTAGTGATTAATAAGTGCAAACCATAAAAATGTAGCATGGAAGGGAATATTTAGATGTGTGCATAGTTGTGGAAACTTTACATAAAGTGGTTAGAGAAGACTCACACAAAATATGACACTCAAACAGAGACTTAAGTAGTTTAGTGATTTAATCTAGGACAGTAATGACAGAAGTAGTAACACATGCTCATATTTTGGTATGTATAAAGGCAGACCAATGAGATTCATTGGATAAGGACATGAGCTTAAAAGAAAGAGAGAAATCAAGGGTAGCATCAAGGTTCAAGCAACTGTAAGGATAGTGTGACTATTTAATGAGGAAGAAGGTGATGAGACAGGAATGTGAAGAAAAAATAAATTTAGACATACTACATTCTAATTGCCTATTAGACATTGAATGAGAAATGTTGTCAAGTTACTTAAATATATGAGTCTAAAAGTCAATGAGAGGTAGTCTAGACTGAAGATATACAGTTGGAGATTCTTAGTGTATCAATGACAATTAGAACCATGTGCCTGTATAAAGACATAGAGAGAATAAAAATAAAGGAGAGAAAGGGGCAAGGACTGAGTCCTAGAATGTCCCAACTTGTAGAAGTTGGAAAGATATTAAAAGTTACTGAGAAATAGCAAAGTTAAATAGGCAGCCAAGAAAGTGTGACATGGAATAATAATGCAGACAGTGTTTTATGAATGAGGGAATGACCAACTAGAACAAATTCTGCCAGTGGGACAGGATAAAATGTGAGAATTGGCCACAAGACCTAATGTCATGGTGACACTCATAAGCAGGCTTATTGGAGAAATGAGAGCAAAAGCCTGACCAGAATCAGTTGAAGAGATAAAGGCAGAGAGACACCAGACAACAGTACCTATAGGCAACTGTTTATGGAAAATTTTGTATAGAAGAAACCAGAATAATGGAGCAGCATCTGGATCAAAGGATGTGGGATTTTAAAAAGGTACTTTTAAGTATGGGAGATATTATAGTATATTTGTACGGTGATGGGCATAATTAGGGTGGGCATGAGGAGACTAATGATATAGGAGATAGAGTGGAAAATTGGAGGCCATTAAGCAAGAGAGAGGTGGTAAATGATATTATCTAGGAAGTGTGTATTCTTTCTTGTGTGTGTGTGTGTGGGGGGTGGATAGTAACAACAAAAAGAAACCTAGAAAGAATGTGGATTTCCATCCAACAAAAGAAGGGATGAGTGAATTGTGGAGTATTCATGCAGTGGAATACATAAAGAAATGAAAAATGGACAAATGGATGCTACATACATCAGCATGTATGAATTTCAAAATCACAAGTTTGAATAAAACTGTAAGTCATTGAAATATACACAGAATGCAATTTCATTTATAGCAAAGCAAAAAACCCCAAGAAAACTAAATCATAGTTGCTTTATGATATATATTTAGTGCTAACACAGTAAATAAAAAAAAGGAAAGGGAGAGATAATTTTCACAAAATTTAGAATAATGATGGCTTTTGGCAAAGAGGCAGATATAACCAGGGAAGGGTCCATGAGCAGTTGAGTCTGTGATTATTTCGTGTTTATTTATCTTGGTAGAAAGATGTAAATTTTCATTTTATTCTCCTTCTTCAAATCGGACTTATATATCAACTGTATAACATTCTCTATGTTGCTTCTTAACTTTTTTGAGATAAATGAATTTCTAGTACATTAAGGTCTATTCCCCCTTTATATCAAGACTCTCTTGAGCTACATCATTTTGATATATTCTGACATCTGGGAAGTTGATCATAGTTTTCTCCTCCTTTTGCTTTTACTCAAAAAGTTTTCTTTCCCTTTATTCAGTTATCTCATGGTGGTTTTTTTTCTTATTTTATTGTTACATCTCCAATTTCTTTGGAAGCATAAAGTAGGTGGTATCTAAGATAGCTTCAGTTTTGCCAAAAGTAGTTTTTTAAACATAATGTATACTCTTTCCAAATCTCTTTGTATACTAGTTTTACCCCCTTACTTTGCAAATTATTTTTGGTATTCAATGTTTTATGTTGATTCATTACTATTGCTACTATCTTTATTTGTCCTGGAAAGTTGTTATTGTCTTTTTTCAGTCTGGTCTAGAATCATATTAAACTTTTTTTTTTTTTTTAATTTTGAGTTTTCATGTATTGTGGGCTTTTTTGTTTTTTAAATGCTTTATTTATTTCTAGGAGAGAGAGACAGCATGAGCAGGGGAGGGCCAGAGAGAGAGGGAGTCACAGACTGAAACAGGCTCCAGGCTCTGAGCTGGCAGTCAGCACAGAGCCCGACGCGGGGCTTGAACCGACGAACCGCGAGATCATGACCTAAGCGAAAGTCGGACTCTTAACGACTAAGCCACCCAGGCGCCCCCATATTAAACTATTATTAATAAACTTCTATTATGTCCCTTCAACATTCATGGATTAGACTTTCCTTCTATTCTTCTTTCAGAGTCCCCAAAATAAATTCTTATTTTTAAAAAGAAAATAATACAAATAAAGCAAAATCTATTTCTCCAATAGTTGCCCTCTCCCCAGGGGCTATTAATAATTTCTATGAAAATTATTCCATTAATATATTTTAACCAAGTTAAACAAGGAGTTATTTTTCTGAATTGACAAAAATTCTGTTAAACTGGTTTATTTATGGATACTTATGAAAGCACCTTATTCTTCTTGATTCTCTATTTTCTGCTAATAATGAAACTGTTTTTTTCCTAACTGTACTGATTAACACTTTGATTTTTATTTCATGCCTCAATTCTTTGTTAACAAGACTGAAGATAGAACTTATCTTGGTTCTATCTACTGTTTCAGTGGTTAGTCATTAAATAATGATGTTGGCAATTGGCTTTAAATGGTTAATTTAATTATTCTTATAATATAATGATGGTGATGATGACAACTAACATTTATTGAGAAGCCCTAACACTATGTCATATGCCAATATAAGTATTTTACAAGTATTATCTCATTTAATCTTTTTAACAAACTCAATGGCATAATGCAGAAACTAAGTTTAAGGACCAGTCAGGATCACTTTGCTTGTCAGTGGTAGAGGTCAAACTTAGTATGTATTACTACAAATAGTTCATGATCTTTCTTACATAGTTACTATGGTGTTTATCTAACAGTATTTTTTAAAAGGTCCAGATCTTATTAGAGGAGAGAATGAATTTGCAAAGCAGATATATTTAGGTACACTAAAGTGCTAATAATTGAAATAGCATGTAATAAAAGGTGGATTCTTTTTTTTTTTTTTTAGTAAAAGCAAGATTAGTTGAATTTTCCATCTTTACCATTTATCTTCTTCTTTTTTTTTTTTTTTCTGTTTCTCTGTTTTGTCTGTTTCAGTTAAATTAAATTTCCACAAAATGGAGTTGTAAACCTTTGGGACAGATGAAGTCTATAACCTTTGAGCTGAGTACATTGTCTTGCCTATGGGTCATTGTACACTTGACCATCACATGTATTTTGATTACCCTACATGGGCACTTAAAGATCTGGGCTTGTTTTATTTTGTGTGAAAGTTATTCTAGCATTCTCTTGCAAATATTCAAGTCTTAATCTTCTCCTTCATCCTACCAATTTAATACTTTTCCTCATGGGACCAAAATTATATGTATTTATATCCAACAGTATTTCCTGATTAGAAAGAAAGGCAGAGTAAATAAAACCCAACTACTTTTCCCAGAACTGTAGCAGGCAGTTGGAAGAAATTAGTTGGGCTTTGTACAATTTCCCTAATAACATTTTTGATGCCTGTTGTTTATGTTTTAAACTAGTTTGTCCCTGAACATTTGCACCTAGGCAGAACATAGTATCATCCATAATCGACAGCAGTAGACACAACCAGGACTGGCTTAAAACCAAAGCAAACACAAGCATTTGTCTTGGGCTGTAGTACAAAACCACCATGAAAGCCAGTTTACTTCTAAAAACAAAAATAAAAATAAGCCAGGGAAGATGGTCAGTGGTGGAGGAGGTGAGCTGAGAGACCATGAATTTAGGAGTCTGACAGAACCAGAGTTCAAAGATAGCTACACCAATATCAGTTATATGGTTTTTATGAAAATTACTTAAATTCTGGGTCAAATTTCCTCTTATTCAGAATGAGGACAGTTCAAACCTGACAGTCATATTTAGATAAGCTATGAATATAAAAAGCCAGCAAATATCTAGCACATAGTACATAATAAGTCATGATTAAACGGTATCCTTTCTAATTAGCAAGTGTACATACTTGAAGTAAATCTGCAAGGCACACACAATGAAATGGAATCATGAGACCAATACAGTGAATACAAGAAAGGCTCAGCCTTCAGTGACAGCAGTTCCAGAGGCAATGGCCAACATCCAGCTGGCTCACAGCTCCATGGGATGCATATTGTCCCTGTGGAACCATACTGACTGTGCCTCGCCTACCTTGGCTGTTGCTCAAGCTTAGTTCTCTAGCTTTCCTACATGTTCTATGTATGGTTGACCTGAAACCCTTCCAAAAAATCCTCTTTTTCTGTTTAATTTGTTTCTGGATTATTTGTAACTACAAACCATGACGAGTATAGAAATTGAAGTGGTTTCTAAGAACAAACCTTCAGGGATATAGAGAAATCTGGGCTTTGTCTCTGGCATTTTGGGGACTGAAAAAAAGGAACACCCAAATCAGCATTAAAGACAGAGATATGTGATTCTGCAGCATACAGAGGGGAGTGAACTCTAATCTATTAGTATGGTCACCTGACAATACACACCCCAATGCAGGGCATGGGGGGCAAAAGTCTTTGGTATCTGGGTGGGGATCAACCAGTTCCAAACAGCAGGAGGAAGCTAAAATTATCATTTCCCATCATTTCCGTCATACTTTATAAGAATGATAAGATCAGAAACCTAAATTGTAGTTCACAGTAGAGATTGAAACAGAAGCCCATTCTAGGTTCCTTTCTTCTTCTTCTCCTTCTCCTCCTCCTCCTCCGCTTTCTTCTTCTCCTCCCCCTCCCCTCCTCCCCCTCCCCCTCCTTGTCTTTTAAAAAGACTCAAAGAGTCTATGTAAAAGAAGCTAACATTTGCTCCAGGAAGTTGTCAAATTACAAAAATAAAATAATTCCCAGACTCATTAGATCTCTCATGTGATATGTAAGGATTTGTGGAGAGGGAATTGAATACTGATTAATAAAAATGGGATATATGGGAGATTAAAGAAGCTTGAAGTATTTTGAAACCCAAATTAGCTTATCCTTCTTACTGAAAGATTATTCTGCTGACTTGAAGATTCTCGGACATCCCTGGTTAATGGAGTTTACTGTCCACAATTCCCTGTCCCAAGCTGGTAACTTCACATTCCAGGACTCATATGAAGGAACAGTTTTTTGTTTTTGTTTTTTAAATAATAGAAACCTAAAACAGGGTTAGGGGACAGGGAAAATAGGTAAAGGGGACTTGAAGGTATAAACTTCATGTTATAAAGTAAGTAAATTAGGGAAAAGTAAATTATAACAAAAGGAATATAGTTAATAATATTGTAATAACTTTGTATAGTAACAGATGATGACTAGACTTATGGTGAACATTTTATAATATATGTGTCAAATCACTATTTGTACACCTAAAACCAATATAATATCATATGTCAACTATACTTCAATAATGATAACAATAATAGTAATAACTTAGGAGGGAAGGTCTTATCTCTCTAAAATAATTATATTTTAGCAGCTTGTTAAAATTCCTTGAAATATTATTCAAGATGGATTCGGAAGGTGCTGGGTCAATGTAAAACTTTTAGAAAATGGGGGCGCCTGGGTGGCTTAGTCGGTTAAGCGTCCGACTTTCGCTTAGGTCATGATCTCGCGGTTCGTGGGTTCGAGCACCGCATCGGGCTCTGTGCTGACTGCCAGCTCAGAGCCTGGAGCCTGTTTCAGTCTGTGACTCCCTCTCTCTCTGACCCTCCCCTGCTCACGCTGTCTCTCTCTCTCTCTCTCCTAGAAATAAATAAAACATTAAAAAAATTAAAAAAACTTTTAGAAAATAGTCTCAGAGACAGACATATTTATCAATGATTTTTTTCTGGAACTATAGCTGGAATAAAACTAAAACTCCAGTGGAATGGAAATAAGGGGCCAGAATTTGTAGCAACATGGATGGAACTCAAGGGTGTCATGCTAAGTGAAATAAGTCAGGCAGAGAAGGACAGATACCATAGGTTTTTACTTACAAGTGGAACAGGAGAAACTTAACAGAGGACGATGGAGGAGGGGAAGGGGAAAAATAGTTGGGGAGAGGGAGGGAGGCAAACTATGAGAGACTCTTTAATACTGAGAACAAACCGAGGGCTAATGGGAGTGGGGAGGGGGGGTGATGGGCATGGAGGAGGGCACTTGTGGGGATGAGCACTGGGTGTTATATGGAAACCAACTTGACAATAAACTATAAAATAAATAAAATTTTTTAAAAAAAGGAAATAAGAGGCCAGATTCATCAGGGCCACCACAGCAACAGCAGCACTGGCAGCAAAAAGCAATGCTATTCTAAGCTATGTGCTCAAGTAGTGTTGTTCTCTTCTCTCTGCCTTGTCCTTTAGCCTCTGTCCTGAACCTGGTCACCAGCCTTCCTACTGATTCTGTGACCTACCCGATAGATTTCTCACATGTCTCTTTTGGCATAAGTTAACCAGTATATATAGCAGAGATCTTACATACTGGAGATATTAATAGATGTACATACAGTAGATATCAGTAATTTTAAGCTCTTACTAATTCTTAGAAATGTATCACATAGCGGCACCTGGGTGGCTCAGTCGGTTAAGCGTCAGACTTCGGCTCAGATCATGATCTCACAGTTCATGGGTTCGAGCCCCACATCTGGCTATGTGCTGACAGCCAGCTCAGAGCCTGGAGCCTGCTTCAGATTCCATATATCCTTCTCTCTCTGACCCTCCCCTGCTCACACTGTCTGTCTCTCTCAGAAATAAAGTTTTAAAAAAGCATAAAAAATTTCAAAAAGAAATGTATCACATAAATATATTATTAAGAATAATAATGAATAAAATTGCTAAGAATGGCAATCAAGAGGCATTTCAAATTTGTTATGTATGTAATTGAATTCTAATAAATAGATTATAGGTCTGACATAAACATTTGGCCAAGAGAAAAATATTCTGTTACCAGTGTTATTTTCTCACCTCTCTTCAGTTATTATGGATTTAAATCCAGGATTTATTTGCATAGTTATGATTTTTACTATATTTTTTTTCTTTTGCTTCAGTTTCATTACATTTATTTTTACATGTAACAATTTTTTTTGAACAGGACATAATGTGCCATCTTAATCCATTTTAAGTGTACAGTTTGGAAGTGTTAAGTGTATTCCCATTGTTGTGAAACAAAGATCTAAAACATTTTATCTTGCAAATATGAAAGTTAATACCCATTAGACAAAACTAAGCATTTTTCCTGTGATAACCACCAGTTTATTTTCTGTTTCTAAGAACTGACTCCTTTAGAAGCACCTGAGTGGCTCATCAGTTGAGCATCTGACTCTTAATTTTGGCTTAGGTCATGATCCAGAGTTGTAGGATCCAGTCATGAGATCAAGCCCCACATTACGATCTGCACTAAGCATAGAACTTGCTTGAATTCTTTATCTCTTTCTCTCCCTCTGCTCCTCCCTCACTTGGCATTCTCTTTCTCTAAAAAAAAAAAAAAAAAAAAAAAAGAAATTGACCTTTTTAGACACCTCATATAAGAGGAATCATACAGTATTTGGTTTTTAATGACTGTCTCATTTCAATTTCACTTAATTTAATGTCCTTGAGGTTCATCTACCTTATGTGACAGGAGTTCCTTCTTTTTGATTTATTGTACTTTCTAATAATAATAATGAAAGTTTTTCAGAATCAGTGTCCTATAATTCAAATAGAAGACACTGCCTAACACTAGACAAAATATTTTAAGTTCCATATGGTACCCTAAAAATGTGGTTAGTAATTTGTTCAATCCTTAATTTCCTAGTTATCCATTAAAGCATTCTATAAATAATTACTAGAAGCATAATTTCAATCTGAAGTTATCAATCACAAATTTCAATATAAAAATCTTTAGGTGTTCTGATACCAATTCCATTGTGTGTATATATATTTCTGACCAACTGGCTATAAATCAGAGATTCCCATAGCCCCTCCTTAAGTGTAATTAATTTTGCTGAGTTCTGTGACTCACTAAATTAACCCTTTATTATGAAAACATAATTCAGAAGCAGCCAGATGAAAGAGATACATAGGTAAGGTATGGGGCAAGGGCAAGGTGTGTGGCAACAGCTAGGTGTGGGGCAAGGGCAAGGTGTGGGGCAAGGGCTAGGTGTGGGGCAAGGGCTAGGTGTGGGGCAACGGCTACGTGTGGGGCAAGGGCTAGGTGTGGGGCAAGGGCTAGGTGTGGGGCAAGGGCTAGGTGTGGGGCAACGGCTAGGTGTGGGGCAGCGGCTAGGTGTGGGGCAGCGGCTAGGTGTGGGGCAACGGCTAGGTGTGGGGCAAGGGCTACGTGTGGGGCAAGGGCTACGTGTGGGGCAAGGGCTAGGTGTGGGGCAAGGGCAAAATGTGGGGCAATGTGCAGAGCTTCCTTGCCCTTGCCCAGTGCACTATTTCCCCACATCTCCAAGTGTTCATGACCTAGAAACTTTTCAAACTCTCTCTCCTTATTTATTTATTTAATTTTTAAATGGAGCCTTCACTACATAGTCAAGACTGGTTAAATCTTTACCCAGTGGTGATTCATTCAAAGTTTAGTCCCGTTCCCTTCTTGCCTTCTGGGAGGTCATGGTAGGACAGAAAGTTCAAACCCTCTAATCACGTGGTTGGTTCCCCTGGCAACTTTCCCTCCTTAGGCGGGGTCCAAAAGTCACCTCATTAATATAACAGAAGATATCTTTATATCTCTCTTTATTTAGGATATTCTAACCTAAGGGCTTTAGTAGCTCTGCCAGAAATGAGAACAAAGACCAAAAATATATTTCTTATTATAAATCACTGTATCACATAAAATAAGGCTTCCAATTTTGGCACAAATTAAAATAGTGTTTATTTGGGGCACCTGCCTGGCTCTGTCTGTTAAGCCTCTAACTCTTGATTTTGCTCAGATCATGATCTCACAGTTTCATGGGTTTGAGGCCGACCTCGGGTTCTGTGCTGACAGCTCTAAGCCTGCTTGGGATTCTCTCCCTCTCTCTGCCCTTCCTCAACTTGTGCAATCTTTGTCTCTATCAAAATAAATAGATAATCTTTAAAAAAAATAAAATAGTGGGGCACCTGGGTGGCTTAGTCGGTTAAGCGTCCGACTTCCGCTTAGGTCATGATCTCGCTGTTTGTGGGTTTGAGCCCCGCGTCGGGCTCTGTGCTGACAGCAACCTCAGAGCCTGGATCCTATTTCAGAGTCTGTGTCTCCCTCTCTCTCTGACCCTCCCCTGCTCACGCTGTCTCTCTCTCTCCCATAGAAATAAATAAAAATATTTAAAATAAAATAAAATAAAATAGTGTTTATTTGACTATATTACATTAAGAAATTTGAAGTCACTTGTTTATACTCATTAACTGAGAAGGTAATATGTATTAAAATGTATTTAAGTAGTGAAATTTTTGTTAATGTTATTAATAACTCTAATAATATTTTTAAAACAAAGATTTCAATACAATAAACATTATTTTCATTATTTTAACATTTTTTTAAATTCTAAGAATCTACCTTATGTATTATCACCTGTTCTATTCAAAATTTATTATATCACAGTGTATTTTTTCTTTTACACTCTTTACTATCTATAATTATCATATTTCTTTAACTTGTTTAATTTCTGATTTTACCCTGAAAAGCAGCCTCCACTAAGCAAAGTCTTTGTAGTCATTCTTACTACTATCAATCCACCTAGAGAAATACTTAGAACAAAGTAAATATTAGAAAAACACCTGTTGAAATTTTAGTGCTTTTAGTGCAAAAGTAGCATATACTCTAATTCTGAACTTTCTAGTTTTATGACTTTCCTTACTGAGCCACCATTTGCTCAAGCTAAAGATACTGATATTTTCTCTGAGCATAAGTATAAAATTAGATAATGTCTAAAGAAAAGATTGACAAATAGGAGGTACTCAACATATACTAATTATCTTCTTTCTTTAAACTATTGCGTATATTAACTCCATGATGTTAGTTAAATACCTTTAGCATTAATAATTAATATAGAGAATAAAATGAACACCTAAAAATGCATTAGGCTAATGAAATCATTTTTTGTATTACCATATTCTATACAGTTCAATGAGCTGACCTCTAGTTAACTGATTCACTAGATAGACTGACGTTATTCCCTCTGTAAGTATATCAGTTGATAATCATAGTAAATTAAATGCTCATGGTTAACATTTTTATATATCTATGCATTTTTTTCTGCTAATAATTCAACTTGCATGCCTACCAAGAGTCATTTGTTTTTTCTACATCTGTTTATGAAAGTTATCCTATTATTATAAGTTAAATATTAAACACACCAGTGAAATTAGACTAGTGATATATAAATGCAATTACTTTTAATTGTCCAGTTACATTTAAATTGATGGTTTTGAGAACTCCAAATAGAAGTCATTGCTGAAAAATTAGGCTGCCAAATTTGGTGGGTTTAAAACAGTCAATGTGTATTAGGGGAAATAAATCACAAAATTCAAAAGATTATACATTGAAATTTCTTCTCAAGTATTCCTTTTTCTCTCAGTCCATTTTGAAGAAACAAATATTTGAAATTTTAAACAATGTTTTATTCATATGGTTTAGGTAAAAAAGAAATCATGAAATTTTTCTTGGAACTATACCTAAAGATAGGGTCTTGGACTTAGAAAGTTAATAGGTTTTATTTTAAACATTTGGTTTATGCATATCTTATACTTTTAAGTCCCCATGTAACCAACCTTTTCAAACACACAACCAATATCTATGCAGTAACATGGATCAATGTCCTCCAACTGAGGTTGGGAGGAATTGTGTAGATAACAACGGGACCAGTTTTGATACAATGTAGTGAAAAGAACACAGACTTTGAACTAATAGACCTGACCCTGACTCTTAAGTTTTTAATTAGACATGAATTTGAACATCCTGAGCTTCATTATTTTCAGTTATAAGATGTTGGTTGCAACAACTTTAAAATGTTATTATGAAATGTAACGGAGATAGTGTTGAAATTGACTGTCAGTGGCATCCACACAAGAACAAATCCTCAGCAGAGTTGGTTTTATTCAAATTGAATTGTACATTTAAATTCTGCAGTTATTTGATTATGATTTTGATTGTGTTGTCTATTGCCATCTTCTTAGGTAATAATTTACATGTTTCTTTTTTCATGTAAAATATAAAATTTTAAGCCATAAACGCATATGCCCAGAAAGGTTGTTTTCCTTCCTTATCTTTTAGGGAATATATATTATTCCATATGTTATGTTAAATGTCAAATGGCAGTGTGTCATATTTGTTTATAGGAAATATTTTTAAACTATCACTCTGAGTGCACCTCACAAAAAGTACTTACATATTTTGAAGTAAAATGGAAACTTACTTTCACTTTATGTATGGCATCTTGACAATTCATTATTTCCAAATTCTGCCAAACATATTTTTTTCCCTAAGATTGAGGTGTTCCTTAGGAACACTGCAGGAAAGAGAGAATCTGTGATTTTTCTCTATTTTGCTGGTAATTATAAGCAGTAGGTAGTCACAGCTCAGCTACTTGTTGTAGGTGTGTGTGCTTGGTTGGGGAAGGAGGTTTACTTGAAAGAGAAAAACTGAACTATTATCTGTGGTGTAAGAAAATGCCACCCAGTACAAATGTAAATGTGTTTCAATTAAGCAAAGTAATTACAATTTGGAATGTATCCAGTGAACTTCCACTAAGTGATCTAACCATGAAACTCAAAGTCATTTCCAAAAAGCATGTATGAAAATGATAAATAAAAATAAAGCAGAATAGATAATAGTCAGCAAATGCACCTGTGACAAATGTTCTCTAGGACTAAAGAAATAAAAAGAGGTTTTACAAATTATTCACAACATATCTTCTAATCAGTTTTATGATGGAATCATACTTATGAAAGCAATAAGGTTGAGAAGTTTTATGCTTTCATAAGCAAAACCATGCCTCTCTCAATGGAATGGCCTTTACCCACTCTGATTTTTCTTCTCACTGTATGGTAGAAAACACATTCACACAAAATTATACTGCCTCTTTTTGAAAAGTAATTTTGCAATTGTAAAATATAAAATCAGCCATTGTTTCCTAATATTAGATTAGATGGCAAGAAAATATTGAAAAGTTTATAAATTTATAAAAGCAAACATTTGGATAATTAAGTTTATAAATCAATGTTTCTTCCTTTGAGGTTAAAAATAACTTTGCTGACATTCCAGATAGTTTAATTTAACATAACATAATATAACCTCTCTAAGAAGGAAAATAGTAAATATCTGTGTAAGTTATAAAATAAGAGCTATTATTTAAACCATTCTTCTTTGAAGCTTTTCAACATTGGACATGCCTCATACTGTGTTTATCTTGATGTTTTTATCTGCACTTTCCTGTCTTCTCACATTTACTTTTTGTCTTTTATTTCTTACATTTTGTCTTTTCTTTTTATAAGTGAATATAATAGACCCAAACAGCTGTGTATATATTTAATCACCCTCTTCCAAATATCTCATATTGTGCCATTCTGTACTATCAAAAAGAATCAATATTGGCAACGATGAGAATTGTTCAACAAAATAAAATCATATTTATTGTTACAACCCAATAGTCACAGTCATAATGGAGTATAAGTGCCACTTGTGTATAGAAGAGAACATATGAGACCATTCAAATGAAAGTACCTCCTAATCAAGAAAGACAGCTCTTTCAACACCCCCTGCCTGTGGACAATGCACTGTTAAAGGTTACAGACAACCTCTGGATATTTTTCCCCCAGACACATAATGGTCCCAGAAGACGCCCTGTTATTTTCCCGTGTTTCTCTCAGAAACAGGGAAGATGCGTCAGAGCGAGCAATGCACAGAGTGCCAGTGTAAAATGGTACCTTGCACTTTCAGAGGTTTAGCAAAGAGATGAGGAGCAAGAGGAATGGGGATGATATTTATCATTTGTATAGTTCTATGGAACATGCTTTTATGTTCTGAAGTGCTAGAAGGAAAAAAAAATCAGGTAGAATGAGACAGAAAAGCAAGCGAAAAGCATTGCACATGGCTATTGTAGATATTGCTTAGCAAAGTGTTTTATTTTTCTTAATAAAAAGACAATGAATGATCTGACACAAAGCTCTAAAGCAAAGATAATTTTGAACCATGTAGATATCCAGGAATGACTTCTGAGAGTTCTATATGAGCTAAAGGAATAGAGAAAAATAGTCATGGTCTTCTAGCAGGCCACTGTACCTATCCTTTCTGTCTGACCTGCAACTGGAGATAAATGGTGATAAGATTATGAAATTTCTTTCTAGAAATTTCTTTTCTAGTACTAGAAATTTCTAGTTCTCTCAGTTGGTTCACTCTACCCTGAAAGTACCTATTTCAATGTCTCATCACTATAGTCCCCGCATGTCCATTCACTTATCATTACCAGGAACCACGGTATGATCATTGAAAAACAGGATGCCTTCTCCCACAATAGTGTAAATCTCTGACTTTTTCCTTCATGACCTGCAAGCTCTAAAGGCCAGGAACTTCAAGGGCATGTTCTAAGTCAGCACCATGGAACACATCCAGCAAGAATACAAGGTCTTCTCCAGGACTATCTCTTTTGTTTAGCAAGAATGGACAGCAGATTGGAGGAATTCATAATCAACAGCTCAATGTGTACTGATACTGTTAGCGTCTATTTTTTTTTCCTGCAAAGAACATACCATTTGGTATCCAAATACCTATGTTTTACATATTAAGTCTAGAAATCACTGCTTATATAACCTTGGGATCTCAATGACAAGTTCCTCTCATAAAAAGAGGAAGTTGGTTTAGTGATACCTAGTTTGGGCCCTGGATTCTTGATGAGACTACTGCGGACTTTGAGGTCAGGGGAATATGAGGAAATAATTCTGCCTGCAGGCCATAATCCACATTTTGTCTCAGGGCTATTATTTTTTTCAATTTCTAACCCTAAAGCTAGGGGAGATAGAGGAAGTTACTATGTCCCATAAGTATCTCTGCCAATATTTTTATATTAGCCTCAAAATGTTTTTACAGATTTTGTCTTGGGAAAATTTCCCTAGTAAAGAAGACTTGAATAGTCTGAAGGAGTTGTGCATGGAAAGATGGAAGGGAACTTGAAGGGTAGGAGGTAACTATGCCCTCATCTCAAGTGGCCTTCACTAATATTTCCCCTTTACTTATCCATGTATCCCTCCAGCCAGCTCATGGATTTGAAAGAAACCTTGATCCAGTTCATTGAAATCCACTTCCATATGGTTTTCCAAGGAATTGTCCAAATTCAAGGTAGCAGAAAACAGCAATTACTGAGAAATCATCTTATTAAGAAATGTGTAATGCACATGTGGAAAGAAAGAATTTTATGGAGGCATATTTTACATATCCTAGAATTTACCCATTTCAAGTGGAAAAAAAAGCAATTCAATATTTTTAAAGCAAATTTACTAAATTGTGCATCACCATAAGTCTAGAACATTTTATCACCCAATAAGATACCTAATGCACATTTACTGTTAATCCCCATCCTTCCGTCCTCCCAAAGCAACCACTAATCTATTTATTATCTCAATAGATTTTATAGGCTAGACTTGAACACCTTTTGATACCATGCTTACATATTTTAAACAACTGAGATCATTTAAGTTTATAAAGTAAGAGGAAAATGATGTGTTTCAGACAAATCTCTAATGCCTGGAGATGAGAAATTAAAAATGAGAGCCTGGACATCAGGAGACCAGTTATCAGTGTGTTGTAATAATCCAGCTGCAGATGCTGTGTCAGAGAACTCAAGGTCAGGGCTTTTCAGGGCTTGGTCCATGCATATTCAGAGAAGACAGCTTTCTTTGTGATGTGAGTTCTCTGGAACAGTCTGAACAAGGAAAAGAGTTCCCAGAAAAGGTCAAATCATCAGGAAACCTTTATTCCATGTGGTTGGTGGTCCACGGAATGGGTAGGAGGTGAAAAAATTTGCTTGTGTATGTTTTCTAGGAATTCTATACATAAGAACATAGGAAAAGTAAAAGATATTGCTCAATTGTGATGTATAAATGGTTGCACACAGCAGATAAAAAGTTTAGCACTAGTTGAGAGCCCACCTAAATGTGAGACTATGGCACAGAAGAGAGAATTCAGATAAAGTCAACTATGGTGGATATCTCCGGGAACAAAGCAAGCAGACCTATGTGAATATTACCTTGTCTCATCGTTAAAGTTGCTAAAGATCATACCCATCACAGTTATTTCTCACATAGACCTTTCTAGCAATTGAGATTTACTTATATCATTATGTTTTTTTTTTGTTTTTTGTTTTGGGTATTAACATTTTATTTCATTTTATTTTTTAATTTAATTTTATTTTTTTACAAATAGTTTATTGTCAAGTTGATTTCCAATCATATCGTTATGTTAAAGCCTAACTTTCAATTACCTCTGACACTGTTTTAGTATGTTACTTAGACTAGATATGGTATTAATCCATTATTACCTATTGGGTGGTAGCAAATTAGCTAGATATCACAAAGAAAACAAGACACATATGAGAAAATGGGAAACAGGCCAAACTAGTGTAGATGAGACTATATGAGCAACAATACTACCGAGAATACTGAACTAAGCCCCACTAGGACTCCAGAAAGAAACTTTCTCAGTCGTGACATGTGCAAGTGCACTTGGTATGTGGTGTTCTTGTGTGTGTCATTTCTTCCAAAGATACGTGCATACGCTTCTCTGTATGCCTCTGTATACTCCAAGTGAACTCCAGAAGTGAAACTGTCGTTCGGCATTTTTCTTCTTTGTCTTGGCGGTTTCTTTTTTTCCCTATGATTTCCCTCTCATATTGATTTACATTTATTCAAATTTATCATGTGGAAAGGCCCTACAATGGTCACAAGGAAGTGTTGAACAATGACAATCAGAAGACAGTCACTCTTCCCTTCCTTATTGGCAAAGCCCAATTTTATTCACGATACAAATGGAACCAACTAAAAATGTGCTATTTCCTACCTCTCCCTGGCAGCTAGAAGTTTTAATGTAACATAATTTGTCCAAGTATATATAATTGGGAGTAACTATTTGACTATTTAAGAAAAAAAAATCCTCTAAAGAGAACTACCCCAGTCAGCATTTACCCTTTCACTTTCAGCCATTCTAGTTCTTCCTGACCAGAATATGACTATGATACTGGCATTGGAGCAGTTGTCTTATTACCTTGAGGGAATGTGCATAAACTAAAGAAGGCTAATTGACAAGATAGAGGTAACATTCTCTGATGGCACTGTGGTTGACCTTTCTTGTCTCATTATGTGAGGCAAACAAAACCTTATAGCACAAAGGAATAACTAATTGATACAAAAAGACTTGTGTCAATATCTAGGTGAAAAGTAATGAGAGCAAAATATTCTAAGCTTATAGCTAGATATTCACATACTTAAGAACTGCCAGTCTTACATTGCGGATGTCAGAGATAAATTAGTAATTAGAGAAATTCTGTAATCGTTGTGCAGCCATTGGGTTACAGGTCACTTGCTTGATTTAAGTGAAACTTAAAGGTAAAACTTGAACAATGACTTGAAGGTTGAGAAGTTTTCTATGCAGTCTCAGATATGGATGAGATTGAGGGGAAAGAAAAACCAGGCAAATAAATAAGTTTGTGAAAATTCAAAGTCTGATAGAAAAGATGGAAAGAGGTAGATGCGAACATTTTGGTGCAACTGGAGTCTGGTGTGTATCACAAAATGGTGAGAAATGGGCTGAGTCTAAGGGCTGGGGCTAGATGTTTAAGGGCAGTATAGGACATGCTAAGGAGTCTGCACTGTATCCCATGGCTAGGGTTTAAAAACTGGGACCTAGCAGTAGGATCCCTGTTTAGTTTGAAAAGTACAAAGTTTTATAAGTTTTGAATATGAATGTGTTTTGATGAAATGTGCTCTACATTCTTGGCATGGGCTCTGTAACTCCCTTTTAATGATAGTTAACACCCACAATATTTACATTAGATGCCTGGATCCTGAAACACTTATATTTGTGACCTCTTAGAGAAAAATGAAACTAAGTGTTATCATCCCTGAGGAAGGTAGGAAGGTTTTTTTGTTTTTTGTTTTTTTTTAATTTTTTAATGTTTTATTTATTCTAGGAGAGAAAGAGAGACAGCGTGAGCAGGGGAGGGTCAGAGAGAGAGGGAGTCACAGACTCTGAAACAGGCTCCAGGCTCTGAGCTGGCAGTCAGCACAGAGCCCGATGCGGGGCTCGAACCCACGAACCGCGAGATCATGACCTGAGCGAAAGTCGGACGCTTAACCGACTAAGCCACCCGGGCGCCTCAGGTAGGAAGGTTTTTAAGATGCTAAGATGTTGTAAGGAATACAAGTGTGCAAGAATAAGTGAACGGCAGAGACTTCAAATGAGGAAATGTTTGTTTTCCTAAAGAGATGAAACAGTCATAAGTGCCAGGAGAATGAAATGAAAAACGTTAAAAATCTCCAATAATCTCCAGCAAAGATGAGAAGGGATGAAAAATGGTCCCAGTCAATAGTGTATAAAGGGAAGTAGCCAGGAGGAAGATTTATTTTCAATAAGTATTTAATAAATTGAATTTTACAGACAAGATTTTCATGTCTAAGAAATATAACTCTGAAAAGGAGCTAAGATGGTGGAACATCATGGAGATCCTGAGCTTGTCTTGTCCCTGAAATGCAGTTAGATCAGCACCATATTATTTTGCACACTTAGGAAATTGATCTGAGGATTAACAACAATCTGCATAACTTGAGCCACAGAACTCAGCAGGTACTCACTGTGAAGAGATGAACTGGGGGAGAGAAAACTCACAGAGGGCAGGGAGCTGCTTTTGTAGACAGAGGACAGAGACAAAGAAAGGGGAAAAGTGTGGCACATTGGGATCATGCATGAACAGCACTCCTCTGAAAGTAGTTGGAGAGGAAAGAGAGTGGAAAAAACTCACAGGATACTGAACAAGAAATCTGTTCCCCAAAACCATTGATGGGAAGAAATGAGAGGGTTTCAATACCTCCAGGATTCTATAAACAGTGGAGCACAGAGTCTGAAAGTTCAGAGATCAGTGCTTGGTGGCGCTCTAGTGAGGAAATATGGTGAATCCTCAGAAGCAGGCAGCGTGGTCTGAGGGGTCTATTTCCCACATGAGGAGAAGTGGTTTCCTTCATGGGGATAAATAGTTTCGCTGGCTTGGAGAGCGTTTGGTAGAGGCCATATGGCCTCCCCACAGGCAAAGGGCCCAGCGTACCCTGTAGAGAAGTCACATTTGCTGGAAATGGGACAAAGATGACAGAGTGCAGTAAAATCTGGCACTGGCTGTGTGTTGTGACTTGCCACAATCCCCGAACTTCTGCCACTACATGATAGCAGGAATGTTTTCTGGAGTAAGCCAGCACCAGGCCATTGCTCAGGAAGACTCTCCCCCCAAAAGTTGGTATGGGTCCAAGCCACAGGAATCTCTGAAGTGTGGGTTTTGAAACAATGCCATCTGAAATATAACTCTGGGGGGAGGTGCCTTCTGGCAGACAGACAGCTTGGACATGGACAGGGTAGAAGTAAGAAGTGGGACCGAGGCCTGAGACAAGGGAGGGGTGCTTGATTGCAAGTTGGTGAAAGCACAAAATTCCTGTGCCAGGGACTAGAAAGCTGGAAGAAGCCATTTCCACCTCTCTCATGCACCTCAGTAAGCTAAGCAGTGCCACCTAGTCAAGAACAGAGCCATTACACCAAGTCCCACCTAACTGTCCATTCCAAGCACATCCCCTAGAAGATCAGCATAAGTCTGTCCACCTGCTTAGTGTACAGACTATAGAGTGCTTCATAGTTTGAGTTCTAGGAGAAACTGGATATAACTTCATTCAGGTTTCATTCTGTTTTCTGGTTCATTTATTCATATTTGTTGCTTCAGTTTTTGCTTAAAATATTTTCTTTTTTCTTTCTTTTCTTCTCTTTCTTGGATACAGAAATAGAAAATTTTATTTTTTTCCCTCTCTCTCTGTACCTCCCCTGCTCTCACTCTGTGTCTCTCCCTCTCTCTCAAAAACAAATAAACATTAAATTTCTTTTTAAAAAGGGGGTGCCTGGGTGGCTCAGTCAGTTGAGTGTCCAATTTCAGCTCAGGTCATGATCTCTCAGTTTGTGAGTCTGAGCCCTACATCAGGCTCTGTGTTGATAGCTCAGAGCCTAGAGCCTGCTTCAGATTCTGTGTCTCCCCCTCTCTCTGTACATCCCCCGCTCTTACTCTGTGTCTCTCCTTCTCTCTCAAAAATAAATAAACATTAAATTTTTTTTAAAAGAAAACTTTATTTTTATTTATTTTTTAACTTTATGTTTTATTTTTAATTTTATTCTACATTTTCCTTTATTTTGTTCTATTATTATATAATTTTTTAGTTTTAAAATTTTTCTTACGTTTTTTCTTTCCTTTCCTTTTTTCTCTATTCTATATAGCTTCTTTCAACAAGCAGACCAAAACACATCTAGGATTTACTTTCTTTTATTTGAAGTTTTATTTTGTTTTTAATTTTTTTTACTTTTTATTTTAATGTTTTTCTTCCCCCCAAATGACAAAACAAAGGAATTTACCCCAAAAGAAAGAACAGGAAGAAATGACAGCCAGGGACTTAAGCAACAGATATAAGCAAGATGCCTCAACTAGAACTTAATAGAATTTATAGAATGATAATAAGAATACTAGCTGGTGTTGAAAAAAGCATTGAATCCCTTTCTGTGGAGATGTATAAAATCTAGTAAGGATGAAATTAGAAATGCTATAACTGAGATGCAATCTCGATGGATGGCAAAATGTCAAGGATGGATGAAACAGAACAGTGAATCAGCAATATAGAAGATAAATTTAGGGAAGATAATGAAGCAGCAAGAAGGAGGCAAACAAAACCAAAAGATCATTTTACAAGACTTAAAGAACTCAGTACCTTATTATAAAGGAATAATATCTGAATCATAGGAGTCCCAGAAGATGGAAGGAGAAAAAGGGACATAGCATTTATGTGAGCAAATTATAACTGAAAACATTCCAAAATGGGAAGGACACAGACATCAAAATCCAAGAAGCACAGAAAACTCTGATTAGATTGAACAAAAACTATCCATTACCAAGGTATACCATAGTCAAATTCACAAAATACACAGACAAGGAAAGAATTATGAAAGCAGCAAAGGAAAAAAAAGTCTTTACCCTCTGAGGGAAAACAGATCAGGTTTACAGCAGATCTACCCACAGAAACTTGACAGGGCAGAAAGAAGCGGCAGGATACATTCAATACGCTGAATTGGAAAAATATACAGCCAAGAATTCTTTTCCAGCAAGTCTGTAATTCAAAATAGAAGGAGACATAAAGAATTTCCCATACAAACAAAAACTAAAGGAGTTCATGGTCACTACATCAGCGCTGCAAGAAATTTTTAGGGGGACTCTTTGAGTGGAGAAAAAATGAAACAAAACAAAAAAGACTGAAAGAAACAAAGGCTAGAAAGGACCAGAGAACATTACCAGAAACACCAACTCTGCAGGCAATGACACTAAATTCATATCTTTCAGTGTTCACTCTAAATGTCAATGGCCTAAATGGTCCAATCAAATGATACTGTATATTAGAATGGATGAGAAAACAATACCCATCTATATGCTGCTTACAAGAAACTCATTTCAGACCTAAAGACACCTGCAGTTGAAAGTAAGAGGATGGAGAACCATCTATTATGTTGATAGTCGTCAAAGGAAAGCCAGAATAGCCATACTTATATCAGACAAACTAGATTTTAAAATAAAGACTGTAACAAGAGATGAAGAATGACATTATAACATACTTAAGGGGGTTATTCACAAAGATCTAACAATTGTAAATATTTATGCACCCAACGTGGAAAACCCCAAATATATAAATCAATTAATCAGAAACATAAAGAAACTCATTGATAATAATACCATAATAGTAGGGGACTTAAAACCCCACTTACAGCAATGGATAGATCATCTAAACAGAAAATCAGCAAAGAAACAATGACTTTGAATGAAACACTGGATCAGAAAGACTTAACAGATGTATTCAGAACATTTCATCCTAAAGTTGCAGAATACACATTCTTCTCTAGTGAACATGGCACATTCTCCATAATAGATCACATACAGGGTCACAAATCAGCTCTCAACAAGTACAAAAAGATAGGTATCATACAGTCCATATTTTCAGACCAGAATGCTATGAAACTTGAAATCAACCAAATCAGAAATCTCTCAACAAACAAGAGTCCAGGGCTGGATGGCTTTCCAGGGGAATTCTACCAAAAATTTAAAGAAGAGTTAACACCTATTCTTTTGAAACTGTTCCAAAAAATAGAAATGGAAGGAAAACTTCCAAACACATTCTATGAGGCCACATTACCTTGATTCCAAAACCAGACAAAGATCCCACTAAAAAGAACTACATACCAATTACCCTGATGAACATGGATACAAAAAGTCTCAACAAGATAGTAGCAAATCAGATCCAACAATGCATTAAAAGAATTATTCACCACAATCAAATGGAATTTATTCCTAGGATGCAGGGCTGGTTCAGTATCCACAAATCAATCAATGTGAAACATCATATTAATAAAGGAAAGGATAAGAACCACATGATCCTCTCAATAAACACAGAAAAAGCATTTGACAAAATGCATTTTTTCTTGATAAAAAAACCTTCAAGAAAGAAGGGATCGAAGGGTCATACCTCAACATCATAATGGCCATATATGAAAGAAAGACCCATTGCTAATATCATCCTCAATGGGGAGAAACTGACAGCTTTCCCTCTAAGGTCAGGAACATGACAAGGTTGTCCACACTCACTGCTGTTATTCAACATAGTGTTGGAAGTCCTAGCCTCAGCCATCAGACAACACAAAGAAATAAAAGATCCAAATCCACAAGGCAGAAGTCAAGCTTCCACTCTTTGCAGATGATATGATACTCTATGTGGAAAACCCAAAAGATTCCACCAAAATACTGCTAGAACCAATACACAAATTCAGTAAAGTTGCAGAATATAAAATCAAAGTACAGAAATCAGCCGCATTTCTATACACCAAAATTGAAGCAGCAGAACAAGAAATCAAGGAATTGATCCCATTTAAAATTGCACCAAAACCCATAAAATACCAAGGAATAAACCTTACCAAAGAGGTGAAAAATCTATACACTGAAAACTACAGAAAGCTCATGAAAGAAATTGAATAAGACACAATAGATGGAAAAACGTCCCATGCTCATGGATTGGAAGAACAAATACTGTTAAAATGTTGATACTACCTAAAGCAATCTACATATTCAATGCAATCTCTGTCAAAATAACACCAGCATTCTTCACAGAACTAGAACAAACAATCCTAAAATTTGTATGGAGCCAGAAAAGAACTTGAATAGCTAAAGCAATCCTGAAAAAGAAAACCAAATCTGGAGGCCTCACAATTTCAGAATTCAAGCTATATTACAAAGCTATAATCATCAAGACAGTATGGTACTGGCATGAGAACAGACACACAGATCAGTGGCACAGAATAGAAAACCCAGAAAGTGACCCAAAAAACGTGGCCAACTAATCTTTGGCAAAGCAGGAAAGAATACACAAATGGAAAAAAGACAATCTTTTCAGCAAATGCCTTTAAGAAAACTGAATCACTTTCTTACACCATACACAAAAACAAACTCAAAATGGATGAAAGACCTAAGCATAAGACAGGAAGCCATCAAAATCCTGGAGGAGAAATCAGGCAACAACTTCTTTGACATCCGCCTCAGCAATTTTTTACTTGACATGTTTCCAAAGGCAAGGGAAATGAAAGCAAAAATGAATAATTGGGACCTCATCAAGATAAAAAGCTTCTGCAAAGTTAAGGAAATAATCAGCAAAACTAAAAGGCAACCAATGAAATGGGAGATTTTTGTAAATGACATATCAGATAAAGGGTTAGTCTCCAAAATCTATAAAATCTTATATAACTCAATATCCAAAAGACAATCCAGTGAAGAAATGGATAAAAGGTATGAATAGACACTTTTCCAAAGAAGACATCTAGGTGGCTAACAGACACATGAAAAAATACTCAACATCAGTCATCAGGGAAATATAAATCAAAACCACAATGATATACCACCTCACCCCTATCAGAATGGCTAAAATTAGCAACTCGGGCAACAGCAGATTTTGGCAGGGATGTAGAGTAAGAGGAGCCCTGTTGCACTGCTGGTGGGAATGCAAACTGGTATAGCCACTCTGGAAAACAGTATGGAGGTTCCTCAAAAAATTAAAAATAGAACTACCCTACACACTACTATGTGTTTATCCTAAGGATACAAAAATGTTGATTCAAAGGGGTATATGCACCCCAATGCTTATAGCAGCACTATCGGCAATACCCAGAGTATGGATAAATATATATACACCACAACTTCTTTATCCATTTATCAGTATGAAATATGAAATGTATGAAATATTACTTGATTAAAAAGGATGAGATGTTATTTGCAACAACGTGGATGGAACTAGAGTGTAGTAAGCTAAGTGAAATAAGTCAGAGAAAGACAAATATCATATGGTTTCATTCATATGTGGAATTTAAGAAACAAAACAGATGAGCATAAGGGAAGGAAAGCAAAAATAATATAAAACCATAGAGGGAGATTAACTATAAGAGACTTAAATACAGAGAACAAGCTGACGGTTGCTGGTGGGGTGTTGGGTCAGGGGGTGGGCTAAATGAGTAATGGGGCATTAAGGGAGATGCTTGTTGGAATGAGCACTGGGTGTTATATGTAAGTGATGAATCACTAAATTCTTTTCCTGAAATCATTATTATACTCTATGTTAGCTAATTTGGATTTAAATTTTTAAAATAAATAAAAAGTAAACAAGGAAAAAGAAAACAAAAAAAGATATATAACATTCTAATTTCTTAAAATAGTTAATATATTGGCTTGCTTGTCAAAGTGCTAAATACTTGAGGGGTAGGGTGGTTCATTTAGTTAAGTGTATGACTTCGTTTCGGGTCATGATCTCTCAGTTTGTGAGTTCAAACCCTGCATCGGGCTCTGTGCTGACAGCTCAGAGGCTGGAGCTTGCTTTGGATTCTGGGTCTCCCTCTCTCCCTCTGCTCATGCGCTGTCTCACTCTGTCTCTCAAAAATAAATAAATATTAAATTTTTTAAAATGCCAAATACTTGATTTGTAATTCAATCAGGAACAAGCATTTAGCAAGTAAAACATACATTTCTAAACTTTGTGAGATCTAATGTTATATTTTTGCTTAATAGACTTTATAGTATCTAAAAACAAAGTTGTGGAAACAATTCTGTAGTTATTCATTTTATTGAAAGAAATAAGGTGGCTATAAAGAGGAAAATTAAGTATGAAAAACTAACAGATAAATGGTCAATTTATAAGATAATATTAACGAATTATCAAGTTATACAAAATTGTATTATTTAGTAGTTTTAGCATCTTCAACAATGTATATAATGTATAAAATGCACAAATAAAAAGATATAATATATCCTGTGAGCATTTTTACCAGTGTGTTAATGACCTGCTTGAGTTAGCACCTTGGGCTTTGCCTCTAGCCTTAAAATACAGTCAATTATTACCTGCTCAAATCTATGCCAGCATGCTTTAACTAGACTAAATATACTCTAAGGAGAGGTAAATATTATACTATTTCATTTTCATTTTCAGCTTCTAAAATCACAACTATTATTCATAATTCAATTGTAGTTTTGAGTATGCTATAATATACCTCTAAGTGAAAACCATATACTTGTGACAGTGTTTAAGTCTCTTGACTCATAAAATTAGAAATATCAGAGTCTGAAGTGGATTTAAAATATCTTCTTATGTGTACTTAAACAGCATATTATCCATTTTTTCCCTTTTTCTCCATATATAGTTATATCTTAGATTATAGCTTTTTGAGAGGATATCAAATCACCCCAGTTACAAAATAAACCGAACATAACTGGGATTTTGAAGTCATTGCCAACTACAATGGAGACATACAGCATACAGAGCAAATTTTATTCATTCAAGTAACAGTTATCAGTTTGTACATTATTTGGACTAACACCCCCTCCTACCTCTTGGTCCATAGCTAGAAAGCAATTTGCATTTTGTTAATTATTCACAAATTTTGGGTAAAGAGGGTGATATTTGAGATTTTAAATGATCAATGATGTATCTGCATTCCTTGTTCATCCAAAATAAAAATAGATGACATTCATATAAGCAGCATTTTGTTGGGTAGCTGAGAGATCACCATGATTAAAAATTTAGAATTGTTTGAAGTTATAATAACATTAGCATGAATATCATCTCATACCTTGTCAGGAATTTCCACAGTAAAATTCATATTAGTGATAACAATAACAGCAATGATAATAATAACCACATCTATTAACTTAAGCACATAAAATATACCAAGTTCACATTCATAAATCATCTTATTTAGTATTTATACCCTTTATACAGTAAGAACCATTATCTCTGTTTTACAGATAACAATAGCCAACTTTTACTTACTTTTAATTATATGTTCAATTTGAAACATATAATGAAATAGTTACCATTTTCCAGAGGAGAAAACCTAAATTTGGAGTGAGAAAGTGATTTGCCTAAATTTCCATATGTAGTGAGATTAGGGGCATGACTCACACGTAGTTTAAGAACTTATGTTCTTAACCACGATGTTGTGATTATCAAAAGTGTTAGTCACTGTGAGTAAATCTAGATGCTTTGACAAATAAGCTCCAGAATCTCATCAGAGATGAGATTGGTTCCCCATGCTATGATACAAGATCCATAAGAGTTGAAACGTTGCCTCTCAGTAATGGAATCTGAGAAATAAAGTTTAGCCATGTGGCCAAGAGAAAAATGAAATTGATCTGGTCTGATTATGGCATTTTCTCTGTAATACCTTATTTAAAATGTTTTACTTTTCTGTGTAAAGGAGGTAACTATTTAATTATTTTAAGTATGAAATATTATTAGTAAATTTCAAATTTATAATTATGACCACAGTGGCATTACAGAGCATACGTGTATTTTTTGGTTTATCCAGGGGTGAGACCCAAGAAAGAGAAACTATTTAGGGGGACCAATATCCATGATAAATGATAAGCAAGAACTAATTCAATGGGGGTAGGAATTAAGAGAAGAGGTAGGTAAAGCCTCCAAAAAGATATTTGGGTGATAGGATCAAAAAGATGTATTAATATCAGGTATGAACAATTAAAGAGTAAAAGCATCAAAGATACTTCTGAGGTTTTAAGCTTGGGTACAGTGTGAGTGGTAAGGAATATAATGTAGAAATGATCTATTTTTTATAGAATGGTTTCAAGTAGGATTCCTTTGTCAATTAAGCAGGCACATATATCGATTGTGCCCCATATGAATTTATTTGCATTGCTATAAAAATCTCTGAACAGCAAAACCAAGAAAAATTAAATGAGTCATAAATTAATCTGGTAATTTCATTTAATCACTCATTCAACAAATACATTTGGTTTTTGAACTGTGTGCTAAGTACTGTGCCAGTAATTAGAGGAAACAATATGAAAGATACAATCTCCAGTTCAGGATATTTAAATTGAGTGGAAGGCACTCAAGATTGAGTTAATTAGTGCTCAATAAAACTAAATTTGGGATGTTAATGGCAATTCATAGAAAATGAATGGAAACCCAGAAGGGTACCAAGAAAGGGACAAAAAAAATCATCATAGTAAGAGGGATAAGGCTTAGCGAAGCAGAAAAAGAAGCCATGTTTAGGCTGAAAGAAAAACACATACATAGGCTCGGTAGGAAAACAGGGGATTATGTGATAAAGACAGGAAGGTAAGTATGGCCTGATTAGAGAGCTACAGAAGGGATGGCAAGAGATCAGGCTCAGGAGGTAAATGTTGTTAATATACAAAAGATTCTTCAAGCCATAAGCCTTTTGAAGACTTCAACCTGAAAGTTAAAGAAGCCACTGAAGGATTTGTAGCAGAAAAATGGTATGGTCACATTTGTGCACTATAAAGGTCATTCTTACAACAGCAAGGAAATTGGATTGGATAAAAATAAGATCAGAGGCATGGGAACCCATCATGGGGCTTTTAGTGCAAGGCAGGGAGGCAAGAAGGTGATTGTGGTCTGATATAAATCAGTTGCAGTAAGGATGGAGAGTAAGGGAGGAATTCAAGAAGTGTTAAGGAGCAAAGTGGATAGAGTTTTATGCTCAGTGAGATGAGAGGGAAGAATGAGAACAATTCTCAGCTTTCTAACATCAGTAACTAGGTACCTGATGGTGCTATTCAACAAGATAGGGAAAAATGAAAAGATGTGCAGGTCTGGGGAAGGAGGAAAAAAATAAACTTAGTTTTATTCATGTAAGTATCTCTGAGGCATTCAGGTAGAGATGTCCAATACGAGGTTGTATATAATTTTCTAAATGTAATAAAATATTACTTGAAATTTCATGTATTACCTATTCCTTTCCCTTCTTGGTTCGGTGCGTTAGAAAGTTCAAGTTAAGGGTTTCAATTTAATTTCTTCTTTTTGACTTACCTGGTAGAATTATGCCAGTGACAAGTAAGAGAATGAAAGCCTAAATGCAAATATATTGCCATAAGTAATTGTTGGGTCATTCGTATCATCTTCTTTGTCAAAATCTAATTATAATTGGAGAGTCAAACTCACTTTTTATATCTTATGCCTGTTTTGAAGGAAATTAACTTGAAAAGAAATATCTAATCCACATATATGATGATATCTAATAAAAACCCATAGGGTACTAGTAAATAGTTTATGCTGATGCCCATATATTTGCAATTGTAAACTATTGCAAATTGAGTACACACTTTATCTCCTTTCCCAAAAGAAGAATAAAATAGTGAATGTAAAAAAATGAATGGATATAAAATCACAAGAAATGTTATGTAATACAAATTACAAAACCACAATGTAGTTATACAAAATTATGATCTTCATGAGATAAAATGAGTGTGTTTTCAACCAAAGGAAACTACATAATTGCAAAGCGGAGTCTGAAGCAGCTGGATTAAATAATGAAGGTTCTTAAAAAAGGAAATCTTTCTAGAAAGCATAGCTTTCTGAAAACTTTTGCAGAAGTTATCAGTATAATCTACATGATTTTACACATTTATTTAAAAATCTAAACGGGGTGAAGTTGACCAAGGAAATTAGAAATGGAATTCTCCGAAATAGAATCTATAAGGGAGTCTATTGGTGGGCTCTAGACATACAGGTTGGGAAGATTTCCAGATATATGTAGCAGTTTAAATATTTCTGAGTATTTGATGGCACTAATTCAAAGTCTTATAGTCACTGCTGGCCACGTGGGTGTGTATTCCAGGATTCCCAACCTTATGCCCACCTCTTGGGGAAAAGCTCTCACAAGAGCCCTTCCTGCAAGACCACATGGAAACCTTATCTGCCCACCATAAAGCTCTGTAATATTAGAGGAAGATTTTCTCTTGTTTTCTTTTTTTTTTCCAGAAGAACCAGAAATGTTCAGTAACATGCATTCTAACATTGCTTTCTTAGTCTTTCAGTAGGTATAGATGTGGTATCAGTAGTTTCAATCTGTTTCTCTGCTCCTTTATGAAAATAGCTTGTCTGAGAAGACTTTTTCTTTAGAAATTATGACTATTTCAGTTCATAATTTGAGATCATATAATCTCTAAGCAAGTTCTTTTGTTAGCGCTTTAATCAGAAAATGTCTCCACTGAACAAAGTTTTGTTATTAATATGCAAATGAATGCTGTAAGGCAGATGACACTTTTCCCCAAACCACATTCAATTAACATACCAATAACTTTAGGTGCTCCTAGTGTAATCAGAATTAGTGTTTTACATGACAGATTTTTTAACACTTCTTAGGTTGTAAGAATAGAGTCTGAAGCTATCACTTATTTCCATGATGCACATGCACAACATATAGGTTGAAAGGATGGAACAATGTGATCAAAGATGACATAAATAAGACAATGCTATAAATGTTTATTCAGGTTCCTGAATTGATTGCTGAACTAAGGAACCACATGATTACCTTAAAGGAAGCATTTAGTGTTCACAGTTGTACCCATCTGTTATATTAAACTTATGTGACCAAGTTCACTTCTACCCTATACGTGAAAATAAAACAATAACAAAAAGCTTTTAAACTCACAACAGATCATATGTGAATGGCTCAAACTATTTAAGAAACACCTAAAGCAAATAGTTTAAGGATTTCAAGAGATTAAAATTCAAAATTAAGAATTCACCTTGGGGGCGCCTGGTGGCTCAGTTGGTTAAGCTTGCAACTTTGGCTCAGGTCATGATCTCACAGCTCCTGAGTTCAAATCCCATGTTGGGTTCTGTGCTGACAGCTCAGAGCCTGAAGCCCGCTTCAGATTCTGTTATCTCCCTTTGTCTCTGCCCTTCCCTAGTGTGTGCTCTGTCTCTCTCTCAAAAACAAACATAATTTTTTTAAAAAAAAATTTAAGAATTAAAATGAATTCCCCCCCCCAAAAAAAAGAATTAGGCTGAAGACATTATAGTCTCTCTATATTAAGTGGAAAGTGTTCTTCAACCTCTAAATATATTACCTACCAGCGCTTCTAACTAACGTATTATCTACCTGCCATCTGGCAGGCAGAATTAATATGGAATGAAATACTGAAGTCTCTTGTTTTGTTGGGAAATGATTTTATGAAATATTTTTATTCAACACCACTTATTTGGCACCCATTAATTTAGTCACTGTTATAGGTCCTTGAGATATAGTGTGAAAAAAAAATGTCTTTTGGTACTCAATGTAGCTCTTTTATATATTGGATATCATTTTAAAGAATCTAATCTATATTTTATAATACACAATGCTATCATCATGGATGTAAAAATACATCCGTGGGGGTTTTTAAACTAAATTCGTTGAATTGCTCCATATGTTCTACTACACAAAAATTTTGAGCATTTCAACATACTGGTTTCTGATAGAATTATAAAGATTTGTGTGTGTCAGCGTGTTTTCTGAGTAGTGTTAACTTTGATAGTCTGGGAAAAAGGCGAGCACTCTATTTCTCTGTTCTAACATTTACTGTTAATCCAAATCATGTAGAACATAAAACATAGTCTACTGAACATTTTTGCTATTCATAGTCAGCATTTATATCATTAGTATCAAAAGGATCATGGTAGATTCTCTATAGTCAAAAACAAAGCTTTCACATTCATTTGAATGTCAACATATTTCTTATTTTAAACTTTAGAGCAGTTTGTTCCTTTTTTAAAATTTTTTAAAAATGTTTTATTTATTTCTGAGAGAGAGAGAGAGAGAGAGAGCGTGCATGAGCAGGGGGGGGTCAGAGAGAGGAAACACAGAATCAGAAGCAGGCTCCAGGCTCTGAGCTGTCAGCACAGAGCCCAACGCAGGGCTCCAACCCACTAACCGTGAGATCATGACCTGAGCCAAAGTCGGACGCTTAACCGACTGAGCCACCTAGGCCCCCAATTTGTTCCAAACATAATGTAGAGGCATTTATCTTATATATTTTTGTTTATTATTATTTTTTTTTTGAGAGAGAGAGAGAATGCACACAAGCATGAGTGCGGGAGGTACAGAGGGTGAGGGGAGAGAGAGAGAGTGAGATAGAGAGAGAGAGAGAGAGAAAATCTTAGGCAGGCTCCATACCCCACATAGAGCCTGGCACAGGCCTCAGTCTCACCACTGTGAGATCACAACCTGAGCCTAAATCATGAGTTGGATGCATAACTGACTTGAGCCACCCAGGAGCTAATGTAGAGGCATTTAAAACAGAAAGTTGACCTCTTAAAGGTAGCACTCACCACCCTCAATATATACTAAGAACTTTAAATGTGTGATTTTACATATCTAACACTTCAGCCTAATACTTCACATATGCTGTGTTGTGTTTTATTGGGGCATTTTTTTTTTCACTCACATGACTGACATCTTCTATGCTGCTGTCCAAAAGCAGATCTGCAACATACTGTCAATTGCTCCTGTTGGCATACTACTATTTTCTGTACTTGCTGTTACAGGAATGTGACATTCCCTTAAGACACTACTCTGTACTTTTTATGTACACATATAATTTTTAGCTTTAGCAAGATTTTGTAGAGTGTTCACTTTCATATAAGAAGGAATTAGGGAAGAGAGAAGGATAAAATCCCACTGACATGAGGTTCATATTCCTGGATTTTTTGTTTGTTTGTTTGTTGATTGGTTTGATTTGTTTTTCTATTCTTTATTGGGGAGGGTGGCACTGGTGATTTGTACAGTAAGATTAAATACAATGTAAAAGCTAAAATACCTTTTACCTAAAAGCTACCACCCTATATCTCAATTTTAAGCCTAATCCCATTTTTCATTACCCTACTCTATGTCAGCAAATCAGTATATTGAATGGGAACCTTTATGTTTTCATTTTTTTGACCTGAGAGCAGCCCTTAATCTTTGTTTCTTTGCTTCTCTTTGGTGGCACACTCTTTACTTGGTTCCAATGATACAACTATTCCTTGGCTTTCCTTTTACCTTCTAAACTGTTCTGACTTCTCTGTAGACCAACCTTCCTCTATGTGGACTTTTCATGAAGATCTAGCTCATCGATATTTCTTAATGTTCTTCCTGAGTGAGTTAATCTAGTCAAAAACTTTTATCCCCAGCAGAGATCTCCTTCTAAGATTCAAATCTTAAAATCAGAGGTGCCTGGGTGGCTCAGTCAGTTAAGTGTCCGACTTTGGCTCAGGTCACGATCTCACAGTTCGTGGGTTCAAGCCCTGCATCGGGCTCTGTGCTGACAGCTAGCTCAGACCTGGAACCTGCTTCAGATTCTGTGTCTCTTTCTCTGACCCACCCCTGCTCATGCTGTCTGTCTGTCTGTCTCTCTCTCAGAAATAAATAAAAAACTAATAAATTTTTTTGAAATCTTAAAATCCAGTTCTCTGATTGGTGTCTCTTTCTGGATGTGCCAAAAGCACTTTCAATCATATATTTCTGAAGTGGAACTTTTTGAACATCATCCAGGTCTTTAAATCTGTCCCTTTTCTACTATTTTCTTTCCAATGAATGACACCATCATATATGCAATTTGTCAATCCATAAAACTTACCACCATCTTCACAAAATTCTTATGATTCTATCCCTATAATCAAGGTATCATTGCCTTCTTGATTGTATCTCTTTTTTAAAAAAAAATTTTTAACGTTTTATTTATTTCTGAGAGAGAGACACACAGAGTGAGCAGGGGAGAGTCAGAGGGAGAGAGAGACACAGAATCTGAAGCAGGCTCCAGGCCCTGAGCTAGCTGTCAGCACAGAGCTGGATGTGGGGCTCAAACCCATGAACCATGAGATCATGACTTGAGCTGAGGTCGGATGCTTAACCAACTGAGCCACCCAGACGCTCCTGATTGTATCTCTTAAATATCTTCCTAATCCATTCACTTCTTTTTTTCACGACCACTCTCATCCAAGTCCAAAGAAACGTTATTTCTCACAAGAAGTACTATAGGAGGCCCCTTGATAGTTAGCTAGAAAGCTAGATAGAAGTTGGGTAAGTAAGTAGATAAACTTATTTTTCATTTTAAATAAAACATTGTTTAAAAGATAATGTTATCATGTTACTTTTCTCTCTTTCCCCTTTCCGCACTTTCTTATACACACAAGCATACACATATATATGCATATCTAAACTTTTCCTTACTGTGGTACATTAGATTAATATTCAGAATTTTTTACTGGTTCTCTTTCCCCAGTAGAGGAGTGGAGTATATTTTCCTACCCATTGGATTTGTCTCCAGCCATACAACTTGCTTTGGGCAATAACTGAACACAGCGGTAAACATGTTCCAGTTCCAAGCCCAGGTCTTCAGAAGACATGATATCCCACTGGCCTTCTAGTGCCTCTGCTATCAGTAAAAGAACCCATTCAGGCAAGCCCATGGCTGAAACAAGGATAAGAGACACAGGAGCAAATTTAAATGCTTCTCTGACACTCAGCCCCCCCCCCCCAAAGCATAGTTGAATGAGCTAAATAATCTAACATTAGATGCTGCTGAGATTTGTATTCTTGTTTGTTATGCAGCGTCATAGAGTTCATTGATAACTGATTTTAATTGTTTCTTATTTGTCCAAATAGGAAGTAAAATATCTTGGACATGGACAAAAAGATCCTTGTAGTTTGTGCCCTACCTCATGTTCATCTCATTTCGCACTAAACTCCCCACTCTCTCTGTGCCCTGTCATTGTGGGTGTCTTCTAGTTCTGTGAATTTGCTAGTAATTTCTTACACTGTAGAACTTACACCTTGTCATGTCTTTCTTTTTTTAGTTCCTTCTCATTCTTGAGAATGTCAGCTCAAGCACGACTTCTTCAGGACTGGCTTGACACAATTACTATTCTACATTTGCTTGTGTGATTTTGTAATTGGTTTCCACCACTAAACTTTAATAATAACAGGGGTGTTTAAACATTGAATGAAATAATTAATGAAAGAGGTAAACCAAACCTGATGTGAATCACTTTCAAAGGTGCCATTAATTAGTTTTGACACTAGCCCAATAGAACCTACAACATTTTTGTTTGTTGTTCATTTTTTGTAAATAGTTATTTGTGTATTAAAATAAGTTATAAATGGTATAAAATAAATTCAATAAATACATTCCAAGGTTTTTTCTCTTCATAAAGTAAAAGTAATAAATTTCTTCTTTAGTTTCTCTTTAACATAATAAATTAATCAAGGTGAGAATCCATTCGTCTTCTCGCTCTATGCTTTCTTGGTTTCATCATGTAAGATCTTTCCATTTCCATAAAGATAAATACTAACTTTACCTACAGGACCACCTTAAGCCTTTAATATTTTTATTTAAATAATAACAGATATGAGTTATAAATTTGTAGCTTTTGTTTCCAACTTCCTGCTTTGGGAGAATCAAATTATCTCCTGTATCATTGAACTGGGCTTAAAAATGGGCTTTCTACATCATCATAGCAGATTTTTTATTTGGAATCCTGGTGCAAAATTGTCTCATATTTAAGATATAATCAATATTTTCAACTACTTTTATTTCAGTTTCTTGTCTATACATTATTGTGTGTGAAAATCTCTCTAACTAGATTATAAACTCATCTTAGAGGTAAAATATTCATTTTTCTGTTTATCCAACCCCCTTTACTTATAAAATATACCATAGTTTTAATCATATAATAAATGATTAATTTGTACTTTTTGACATGTTAAAACGTATTAATTATAAGGAATTTCCTTTTCTATATGTACCATATTAGGACCAAGACAGTGGTGGAATTATCTTCATTGTCTCTTTCCATTTCAGAAAATCATGCTATCACATTCAAAATCTACTCCTTTTTTTAAAAATTTTTTTAATGTTTTATTTATTTCTAGGAGAGAGAGAGAGGGACAGCGTGAGCAGGGGAGGGTCAGAGAGAGAGGGAGTCACAGACTGAAACAGGCTCCAGGCTCTGAGCTGGAAGTCAGCACAGAACGCTACGCGGATCTCGAACCCACGAACCGCGAGATCATGACCTAAGCGAAAGTAGGACGCTTAACCGACTAAGCCACCCAGGCGCCCCTCAAAATCTACTCCTTATTTAAAGTCCACATTATATCATTTTATACCTCCTCTGGCAATTTTGCCCCAGTCATTCTCCAGTCTTCGACTTACTCCCTTTCAAGAACATTTTAGACCCTTGTTCACTGTTTTACCCTTTACCCAAACTCTTATCATCCTAAAACATTATATGAATAATTCTACATTTTTATCTCAGGGATGCCATATTATTTCAAAGCCAATAATCTTCATTTCCAATACAGCAATAATTCACTAATTTAGGCTTATTTTGTACAATTCCAGAACAATTTAAAAAAATATTTATTTACTTTCCATAGGAGAATGGATGCACACATGCATACATCAGTGGGAAAGGGGAAGGCAGGGGAACAGAGGATCTAAAGCAGGCTCTGTGCAGAGAGCCTCATGTGGGGCTCAAACTCATCAACCATTGAGATCATGACCTGAACTGAAGTCAGGTGCTTAATCGACTGAGCCACCCAGGTGCCCCCAGAAAAATTTTGTACAAAACTGATACTATTTCTCTCTGGTATTTCTACCCATCCATATTTCTAGTTGCTTCCATTGAACTTGCACAATTTCCTCATCTGGCCTCTATTCCCTCTGTCATTTCAGCCTGCTATCACTTCCTAATTGTATTATCCTTTCTATTAATCCTAACTACTTTGATACACTGTCCCAAATATTAATTCTTAACTCTTTGATATACGTGTGTGTGTGTGTGTGTGTGTGTGTGTGTTCATAGTTTAAATTTCCAGATAATTTCAAATACCTCTTCTTTCTGGGATACAATCATTGACAAAAAAAAATGAAATGGATATTCTTGCCATTCCAACCTCATTATTTGGTCATGGAATGCTGAGGATCTTGTACAATAAATAAGTATTTAAAGAAAGAATGGAGAAAAATTGTCAAATATTCCAAATTTGATCAAAGGAGGTAGAATCTTGGTTTTAGATAATAAGTGATATTTGAAGTTACTAGAAAAATGATATTGCTCCATCTGTCCTAGAGAGTAGAAAGTGTGCACCATGATAATTCAAAAAAATAAGTTATTATAGTATGAATGTATATTAATATAAAATCAACAGTATACAATGAAGATGATAAACATAGACTTTTTGTTGGATGGAAACTAAATATTTAAGATTTAAAATATTCCTTAGTTGTAGTTCTTAAACCTGGCTATTTATCATAATCATCTGTGGAACTTTTTAAAAATGCTGAGACCGAGGCTCCACCCTTGAGTTTGTAATTCTCTAGGTCTGCAGTCAGGATGAAGAGTCTTCATGTTTCATAAGCACCACTAATCACTGTGATGTATGCACAGGTCTGAGAATCACTACCTTACAGGAAGCAAAATTCAGGTCACCTTTATCCTTCAATATATGGTGTTCTACATTTTTCCCCCTTTCCTTGTAATCAGTCATTTTAGGAGAAATCTCTAAGCTAAGAGTGTTTTCCTGTTTATTCTAGTAGAAACCATTTCTTGGGGATTGAAAAAGCAGTCCCCTATGAGCCACATTTCCCTCAGTCAGAGATGGTTTGCATTGTCTTGCTGTCAATCATGCTCTCAGTAGTAATCGCCTATCAATTTCACCTCTCCTGTCAAACAGTTTTTATGGTATCTACGATTTATGTGGCAGGAACCGCTTTCCAGAGCAAGGCATCAGCTTTGAACACTGTTTACAGGACTAGGATCTATCTCAATGCCATGCGAGCAATGATTACCCTGAATGCTCTTAAGAAATAGTTCCAACAGCTAGATCAGCGGCAATTCTTCCCACACAATCATCAGACTAACTCAGAATGTCAGATTTCTTTTGCCCAAAGGGGCGAGCAAATAAATATCTCCAAGTTCAAAAGTATTTAGTTTATAATTCGAAGTACATTAAGTATTATTTTATCCATTATGATATGAATATGGTGGTTTCAAGGCATACGACGTCAATAATAATATAAAGCAATTCTTTTCAGTAATTAAAGTCTGCCCTTATTATCATTTAAGTCAAAATGCAGTCACCTTTGCAATGACATTTAAAATTTTTTTTAACATTTACTTATTTTTGAGAGACAGAACATGACCTGGGGAGGGGCAGTTAGAGAGGGAGACACAGAATCCGAAGCAGGCTCCAGGCTCCAAGCTGTCAGCGCAGAGCCCGATGCAGGGCTCAAACCCACAAACTGGGAGACCGTGACAGAAGCCCAAGTTGGAAGCTTAACCGACTCAGTCACCAAGGCGCCCCTGCAATGGCATTTTAAATGTGAAGTGTTAAATAAATTCAAGCTGACTCAGACTGTTTTGGTCATTAATTNTCAATCTCCTAAGAAGTTTTGTTGGGCATTAAGTTTATATTCTACCTAAATGTTTAAAAAATGACTGGTACTTAGAAATAGCATTCTTGGGGCGCCTGGGTGGCTTAGTCGGTTAAGCGTCCGACTTTCGCTTAGGTCATGATCTCGCGGTTCGTGGGTTTGAGCCCCGCGTCGGGCTCTGTGCTGACTGCCAGCTCAGAGCCTGGAGCCTNAGAGTAGAAAGTGTGCACCATGATAATTCAAAAAAATAAGTTATTATAGTATGAATGTATATTAATATAAAATCAACAGTATACAATGAAGATGATAAACATAGACTTTTTGTTGGATGGAAACTAAATATTTAAGATTTAAAATATTCCTTAGTTGTAGTTCTTAAACCTGGCTATTTATCATAATCATCTGTGGAACTTTTTAAAAATGCTGAGACCGAGGCTCCACCCTTGAGTTTGTAATTCTCTAGGTCTGCAGTCAGGATGAAGAGTCTTCATGTTTCATAAGCACCACTAATCACTGTGATGTATGCACAGGTCTGAGAATCACTACCTTACAGGAAGCAAAATTCAGGTCACCTTTATCCTTCAATATATGGTGTTCTACATTTTTCCCCCTTTCCTTGTAATCAGTCATTTTAGGAGAAATCTCTAAGCTAAGAGTGTTTTCCTGTTTATTCTAGTAGAAACCATTTCTTGGGGATTGAAAAAGCAGTCCCCTATGAGCCACATTTCCCTCAGTCAGAGATGGTTTGCATTGTCTTGCTGTCAATCATGCTCTCAGTAGTAATCGCCTATCAATTTCACCTCTCCTGTCAAACAGTTTTTATGGTATCTACGATTTATGTGGCAGGAACCGCTTTCCAGAGCAAGGCATCAGCTTTGAACACTGTTTACAGGACTAGGATCTATCTCAATGCCATGCGAGCAATGATTACCCTGAATGCTCTTAAGAAATAGTTCCAACAGCTAGATCAGCGGCAATTCTTCCCACACAATCATCAGACTAACTCAGAATGTCAGATTTCTTTTGCCCAAAGGGGCGAGCAAATAAATATCTCCAAGTTCAAAAGTATTTAGTTTATAATTCGAAGTACATTAAGTATTATTTTATCCATTATGATATGAATATGGTGGTTTCAAGGCATACGACGTCAATAATAATATAAAGCAATTCTTTTCAGTAATTAAAGTCTGCCCTTATTATCATTTAAGTCAAAATGCAGTCACCTTTGCAATGGCATTTAAAATTTTTTTTAACATTTACTTATTTTTGAGAGACAGAACATGACCTGGGGAGGGGCAGTTAGAGAGGGAGACACAGAATCCGAAGCAGGCTCCAGGCTCCAAGCTGTCAGCGCAGAGCCCGATGCAGGGCTCAAACCCACAAACTGGGAGACCGTGACAGAAGCCCAAGTTGGAAGCTTAACCGACTCAGTCACCAAGGCGCCCCTGCAATGGCATTTTAAATGTGAAGTGTTAAATAAATTCAAGCTGACTCAGACTGTTTTGGTCATTAATTATTTGAAGAAACTTTACCTAGACCCAAAAAGCAAGTTTCATTTCATCAGGAATGAACTTTCTGGTGGTCTCATCAGGAAAATTAAAATGCCTGGTTTGGTGGTCTTCTTCACACAAATACCAATGATTTCTCCTTGCTTTTCCCCCTGCTCAAATTAGTCAATAAGTAATAAAGGAAATTTTTGTGATCTTTTTTTCCTTAATGTACCTGAAAAAACCAATATACTCACACTGTGCAGCTTGCAAGGTAAGAGGATTTAAGAACCACCCAGTATATCATCAATTACTTTAAATCCATCTCCACATCCAGCATGTTGCTTTGTTCTCTTTTTAATCCCCTCCTAATTAGGCATACTGCCCTAATCTTGTCTTAAGAATTATTTTAATAGAGCCAGAAAATGCTAAAACATAAATAATACTACTTAATAAAAATTAGTAATAATTCCAAATAATAAAAGTATTAATAAAGCTATCATCTTCTTTTGCAAAGAGTTATTGCAGTGTGGTTTTTGATATAACATCTTAATGTATATTGCTGTACTTTATAAGGCCTATTTACTGGTCTTAGGGAAGGTGTGTAGGAGGTGGTGCTGCTAATATAGCCACTCTACGTGAATTAAAATATGTGACTATATCAAAACAAGAGCTGTCTGATCCAGATTTGCAGCTGAATAAATGCCAGTTGTTGCAATCCTATCTTAATAAGATTAGAGGACATCCAAGTATATTCTTCAGAGAAATTCTTATTAAAAATACCTGTCTTTTTATATATTTTTGGAAGTTGCTGAGAGGCTCTCACCCTGCTACCTCAGCTGAATTCACTTTCCCATCTCTTCCCAATCCCTCCTTCTGATTGCTATGCCCTCTGCTATGTTGGAATGGAAAGCAGTTCATCCTTTAATCTGGCCATTTTTGAATGAATTGTCTTCATCCTTTCTACTCTTTTGTCTTTCCACAATCTTTGCCATGCAAGTGTGGAGAACCAGACTAGGTCAGAACCCCAGGGAGCAAAGAGAATACAAACACTGAGGAACATATTAGTAATTTTGATCCTTTCCATAAAAATGTGCATGACAAAAATAACATATTCAGTTAAGTCCTGAAGTGCTGGATATCTTAAAAAGAGGGAAATACTGCATTCAAAATATTGAGTACAGTTGATAAAATATAAAATATGTAAGTAAGAATATAAGTAACAACATGGTCATCTATAGATTACAATGTATTTTGTATTGTTAGGTTTATATATAGGTTTCCAAAAAACTCATTATACATAATATTTTACTTATATAGTATATATTTGTATGTAAATACAATATATGTTATATATTTATATATGATATATGATACATATACTTTTTTTAAATTTCCTGCATAGAAAACCCCCAAACAAATTGAGTTTCAGAAGAAGATATCTTTGTATCTTTTTATCTGGTGACTCTATATTTCAGTAATAATGGAATCACCAGCTGCCATTCTTGTTCCACCAGCATGTTTTAAACTTCTTACATGCATTTAACCTCAGTTGTTTTGGGATNCTAGAAATAAATAAAAACATTTAAAAAATTAAAAAAAAAAGAAATAGCATTCTTAAGTTTTATTTGAAAATATGAAACTTAAAAGCTGGAGATAAAACTAAAAATGTTCCTGATTTTTCATATTATGGTTAAACTCTACTCATTAAGAGAACGAATTAATCAAGATGAAGCATGGAGACTAATCCATTCATTTTTGTTTAGAAAGCCTTCTTGGTAGAAATTTATAGATTTCAGAATTAAAGTAAAGCCATTGTGTGGGGGAGGGAATATAAATGGAAAGGAGTAAGAAAATGTAGATAGCAATGATAGTCTAAGGCATGGTAATGATTCCAATTTTAATTTTTATTTCTTTAGAGATGTTCTTCATCATACATCTAAATAGCTTCGAGCCACAGCAACAAAGATCATTTAAGTATCAGAAAATGTACTATACAGAATTTAAAATCATGTGATTATATTCTCATCCACTGATTTAGCCCTTGGGTACTCAATCTGTCACTCCATTAGAGGACTATTGGTACGGTTAATTAGCAATTCTCCCTTGAAGTGATCCTTAGAGCCTTGAAGAATCAGCAATGCAGTCTAAGTCATTTCTACTAACCTATTCTATAGGTGTTACTTCTTTTATTTTATACAAAGCATTCTGTAGCCACATGCCTTGGGAAAGACTAATTAAAATCACTGAAGGAAATATGATCAGCCAGACGAGGCAGAAAGTAAATCTAGGGGAAAAAGTCATTTAATAGTTGCTGCAGTTTTGTAATCAAATGCTCTTCTTAGATGCTAAAAGAATATATTTCACTAGAAGTTGTTAAGCAGAGGTAGTGTGATTCTTCCTCTTTATATCCATGTATAATAACATATTTAAATGTTCAATAAATATAAATAAAAATCACATATATTAAATATGAGAAACCTAACTTAAAGCTTTATTCTAGAGAGTAGAATGTATGTGAGAAATAAGCTGTGTATTTGGTAGGCTGACTAACTTGCCTTGAATCACCTCAAGGTAATTATCAGAATTAATTCCAGGCTACAAGGACCCATAGGAGGGAAGAGTATAGCCAGGCTGGGCCTTGATATGTATCTCATGGGCCTAAGGTTGAAAAGTATATATTTCATTTATGAAAACAACGTGACCACTACTTCCAAAGAGTGAATGATGGTTCAGCAAGCTTCCTCAGAAAGTATCGCTTTATGGAAAGTATAATCTAAGAAATAAAAATCTAGAGATCAAAATATGTGATTTTCTTTAGATTCTCTTTTGATGCTCAAAACTAAATTTTACAGTCAAAATTTATGTCCAGTATAGTTTCTGGAATCTGGAGTTATTTTTTTTCCTCATTTTTAGAAAGGCAACTAATGGTTTTCAAAGTGATTACCATTATTTAACTACACTATGACAGAAAAGTATATTTTTCACCTATACACAGAAAAGAGACATGCACACACACACACACAGACACAATTAATGTTCAGAATCCTGGGACTTTCTTTTTATCAGTTATTCCTAGAGAGAAACCTCAAAATTATCATCAGGATCCAATTATTTTTTTTATTGTACATTATCATATTTTAAATACTACTTACTCGGTTTCTAAAGTCTGTTTGTTGTTGTTTGCAAAGCAGCCATTTTCAAACTTCCCTCTTCTTGTGTTATGGATTGAGTTCTTCATTTTTATCTTGACTATTTTGAACATTTATTTTAAAGTCTCTTGAAATTTGCTTTGTTATCACCAGCCTGTCACTTGTGAATGCTCTAGTGTGATTCACTCTCATGTCACTAATATCACCTTATCAATTATAATTTTTGTGATTTCATCATCAGAAGACCTGCCTTTTAAGCATTTCTACATGCATTGGCCATGGATGGTCAAGGTGACCCTTTCATGTTACTTTGCAGCTGTCCCTGCCATGGCCTTACAGAGTGCACTGATTCAGGGCCAACTTTCAGTTGATCTGAAGGCTAGGGGTTGCCAAATTAATACGAGCTGTACAAATTCAGCTTTTTGCCCCTGCTAAATGTTCTCATTGCCAAATGTTTTACTAGGACTCTCTCTCTATCCAGAGGTCAGGGTCCCCAAAAAAGGAGCTTTTGTCCTCATAGAAATTTGGGCCTGGCACAGTGGCATATGGAAATGTTGATTCCTGAAACTAGAAGCTCCCCAAAACCATTCTTTTGGGTTTTTATGGAAGCTTTATTACATAAACAGGATTGACTAATCATCGGCCATTCATGATTGATTCAAGATTTAACCCCTCTCCGCTTCCTGGAAATCAGAAGGTCGGACTTTGAAAAGTTCTAACCCTCTATTCCCAGGCCCATTCCCCCTAGAAGCCACCCTCTCCTCATCCTTAGGTGCTTTCCAAAAATCACCTTCATCAACACAAATCCAGTTGTAGGAGAAAGGGACTTGGTATGAATAACAACACACCTGTTTCACATTTAAGGCTCTGAAGGGTCTTTTCGGGAACTAAGGAGAAGAGACCAAATATTATAACAACAGATGCTCCAATTGATCTTACTGATCAGGAAATTCCAAGGGATTTAGGAGATGTGAGCCGGGAACTATATGTGAAAACTAGATATATATGAGAAATATATTTTTGTCATATGAAATGACAAAATATGTATGTTTCTCATAACTCACAGCATGGCAGAAGTAACTCTTAATTTTTAGTAAATGCTGTTCAAAGTGCATGTGTATATTTTTAGGTACATAAAAGAAAGATTTCCAGATTGGATACAGGAAACAGAGAGGCTAAGATTATGAAGACTCACCTTGAGATTTATATGACTAGTCTAAAGAATTTCTGAAGTAAGGTTGTGATTAATGCCTACATTCTAAAGAAGCATTGCCTTGCCTGTATGGGGATCAGGTAGGAGTTCACAGTAGGACTGACTTTAATGATCTTTGTAGTTTAACTGAAATATCTTTCAAGGCACCACATCTCCACATCTACTTTGCTGCAATTGTAAGTATGTGTTCTAAAAAGTGCAATTACAGTTTTTCTCGAGATGCTGAAAGAGTAATAGGGAAATATCCTCCTCAAGTCACATAAAAATAGAAAACAATTTGAATTAAGATATAATTCAAATATCACTGTGCCTAAAATAATGGGTGATGGAGCCAGAGACTTGGGTGTGAATCTTTTTGGTCACATGTGAGCTGCATGACCTTGAGCAAGTTACTAAATGTATCAAATGTCAGTATTATATGTAAAATAAGAGCAATTATAACTTTCTCATTAAGCTATTGATAATTCCTTTATATTACTTGGGGTTATCACGAGAAATAGAACTAACAGGATTTCTCTCAAATACAGGTATAGATAGATAGATAGATAGATAGATGATAGATAGATAGATAGATAGATAGATAGATAGATAGATAGATCAGCAAATGGATGATAGTATAGGTAGATAGATAAATAGATAGATAGGAATATATTAAACCAGATATAGACATGTCTAGATAGATCTCTCTCTCTCTCTCTCTCTCTCTCTCTCTCTCTCTACTGATCTATCTATCTATGTATCTCTCTCTCAGAGAGAAGTGAAACTTATTTTAAGGACATGGCTCACATAAGTATCATGGCTAGCATCTATGAAATCTGTAGAGCAGACCAGTGCGTTGGAGTCTTTGGTGAGTTGATGCTGCAGTCTTGAATCTGAATTCTTCAGGGCAGCAGCCTGGAAACTAGTCAGTCTTTCTATGTTGCAATATTAAGGGGACTCCCTTCTGAAGTGTTAAGAGAGAATATGTCCCAATTCTTACTCCTAAGTTCTGGTAGTTTGCTGACAATCTTTGGCATTCCTTGGTTTATAGACCTCTGCCTTTACCTTCACGTGGTGTTCTCACTATGTGTATGTCTCTCTATCCAAACTTTCTTTTTATTATTTTATATTTGGAAATTTGAACTTCTTAATTCCTCTTGCCTTTTTCACACATCCTCCCTCACTCCTCTCCTCAGGCAACCACCAGTTTTTTTCTGTATTTATGAGTCTGTTTCATCTTTTGCTGGTTTGTTGGTTTATTTTTCAGATTTTATATGTAGATGAAATCATATGGTATTTGCCTTTACCTGTGTGACTACTTCACTTGGTGTGATATCCTCTAGTTCCATCCATGTTGTTTTGAATGGCAAAATTTCATTCTTTTTTATGACTGCATAATATTCCACTGTGTGTGTATATGTGTGTGTGTGTGTGTGTGTTACATCTTCTTTATTCACTAATCTATTGGTGGAAACTCAGGCTATTGCTTCTATATCTTTGGTATTGCAAATAGTGTTGCAATAAACATACAGGTACATATATCTTTTTAAGTTACAGTTTTTATTTTTCTTTGGGTAAATACTGGAATGGGATACTGGATCAAATGACATTTCTATTTTTTTTTTAATTTTTAGAGGTACTTTCATACTGTTTTCTATAGTGGTGGCACCAAATATTTACATTCCCTCAAACAGTGCATGAAGTTTCCATAAATGTATGACCTAAAGCCATAAAACTCTCAAAAGAAGACATAGGCAATAATCTTGGATATTTTTCTGGATTAGTCTTCTCAAAAATAAACTATTGGAACTACATCAAACTAAAAGGATTTTGAACAGGGAAGGAAACCATCAACAGAATGAAAAGGCTACCTACTGAATGGGAGAAGATATTTGCACGTGATATATCTGATAAGGCGTTAATATCCAACTACTAGATTTCCTATGAGATCCTGATTGATAATGAATATTATTTCTTATTAAGTCTCACAACATACAATATGTATTTATTTTGAATCCTTTTTACCTGAAGTAAGCTAAGTGTATCTATTTCAAGGAAAATAACATCATAATTTTGGAGGTTTATTAAACTGCCACAAATTCTAACAGATTGAACATATCCATGTTAGATGTCTAGGGAACAGATATATATAATATAAAGGACCCTCCTGCTTTCTTCTAGATGCACTTAGAGAGAGAGAGAGAGTGAGGGGGAGAGAGAGACAAGAAGGGAGAGAGATTTTGGTGGGATTCCCAAGAGGATTTCTATCAGAATCACAGATGATTTCCAGAAACAGGATCCAGTAAAACCAAAAGTCTACTATCCAAAAAGTCTTTCTTCTAATATGACTTAGATTTACATATGTGGGTCAAGTATAACACAGTGGGTCAATTATTTACCAATATGTTAACTATGTTTCTTTTTTTTTTTAATGTTTTATTTATTTCTAGGAGAGAGAAAGAGGGACAGCATGAGCAGGGGAGGGTCAGAGAGAGAGGGAGTCACAGACTGAAGCAGGCTCCAGGCTCTGAGCTGGCAGTCAGCACAGAGCCCGACGCGGGGCCCAAACCCACGAACCGCGAGATCATGACCTAAGCGAAAGTCGGACGCTTAACCGACTAAGCCACCCAGGCGCCCCAATGTTAACTATGTTTCTAATGTTTGGACTTTACCATCATAAACTTTTGGTTTAAGATAAGTATTGGGTCTAGGAGCACCTGGGTAGCCCAGTCCATTAAGTGTCTGGCTCTTGACTTTGGCTCAGGTCATGATCTCACAGTTTGTGAGTTCAAGCCCAACATTGGGCAGCGTACTGACAACATGGAGCCTACTTGGAATTCTCTCTCCCTCTCTCTCTGCCCCTCCGCTGCTCATGTGCTCTGTTTCCTTCTCTCTCCCAAAATAAATAAATATACTTTAAAAAAAAAAGATAGTAGTAGGTCTAAAATAGTTTGATCTTCAAAAATTTATTTAGAATAAAGATGCATTCTTCAGCACAACTTAAAGGTCTGGAAAAAATGAATACTGAATATGGAGCAACATCTAGAAATTGACTTGACAATAAGAATTGGAAATATTTAAAGTACAATAGAATATTTTAAATAAGAGTAGTTAAATAGTTTGTGATGCTATAAAACTGGAATTTAAATAAAAACTTAAAAGAATAAAAAATGTATACTTTTAGAGGAGGCGTTTATTTTTGATGAACTAGAAATAATCTTTATATTCATGAGGCTTGGTATCTTCACTATAAGTTGATTTGAAACATAATGGCCACTGTTATATTTCTGATTATTCAAGAGAGTGAGTATTATATAGACTTTTGGAATTCATGCAGTTATGAATACTCAGGTGTGAATGTTTTGAATGTCTTTGTGTGTTTATGTCATACTTTATTAACATTTCATTATGTAACCTACTTTGATATAAACTATATTGTAATTATTATTATTTTTCAAACTTAATTTTCCTTTGTAGAATTTGTACATTGATGTTTTTTGGCTTGTATTGTATATTAACACGATGTAAGTTTCTATTCATGTATACAACAAATAATTATTGAGCACAGAATTTGAGTCTGATATTGTACTAAGCTGAAGTAGTTCAGCCTTCATAGAGCTTACATTCTAGCAGGGAGAGGCAAACAATAAGCAAGGAAACAAAAAATATGGATACTCTGCAAAATGGTGAGAAGTGGATAAAGAAATTGTGAGAAACAGGATAAGGAGAATATAGATCATGGACCTGCTGGAAATAGCCTGCAGACATATATGAGAAAGATGTTCTAGAAGGAGTAGATTCAGTGTACCTAAGAAATAAAAAGAAGGCTAGTATAAGAAAGAAAGTGGTAAAAGATGACATCAGAGAAGTGAGAATGGTGCCAACTCTTATAAGATTTTGTAGCCCATCATATGGAACTTGGCCTTTATTCTGAGTAGCGTGGGAAGCCATTTGATTATTTGACCAGAAGAGATGTATAACCACATTGTAGCCAGTTACCAGTGCTGTGGGTACAAGACTGAAAGCATGAACGCCAATTAGGGACTATTGAAACAGGTAAGAGCTAACCGTACCTCAGATCTATGATGTAATAGTAGTTGAAGTGGTAGCAAATGGTTAATTTTGGATACATTTTGAAGGTAAAAGTAACACGATTTGATAATTAATTGGATGATAGTATTGGTGAACTATAGAGTGAAGAATAACTCTATAGTATTTGTCTAGAACTACCAGAAGGATAGAATTGGCATTTATAGTTTGGAGGAGGATGATAGAATTTTGTTGTTGCACATGTTAAGTTAGAGGCACCTATTAAATATCCAAATGATGATGTCAAATAGTATTAGGTGTATTTACCTCATTTTCAGGGAAGAGGTCAAGGCTACACATATATTCAGTATATAGACAGTTTTGAAAGCTGTGTAAGTACTTTAAGATGTCTCAAGGAGTGAGCATAGATAAAGTAGGGAGGAATTCCTAAGACAGGGCTTTGATTTACAACAAAATTTAGAGGTTGAGGAAATGAAAGGTAGATAGCACAGGAGACTGTGTTGGCACAATCAGTGTGGTCGGGGGAGAACAAAACATAGATGTGTCACAGAGGGTAAGTGTGTGTGTGGGGGGGGAGAGGGGAGTTATTTAGGATGGAATGAGTAATACCTTGTCATTAACCTAAACAGTCTTATCTGTCTCCCTATCATATACATTCTCTCATGCTTTTCTCTGTGCAATCTCCTTGTTTTTGTTTTACATTTTCTAATTATAAAATACATTTCTGCTAACTGCAAAAAAACTTAGGAAATAAGGGATTAAAACTGGAAAGGATAATGATGAAGAAAACAGAGAAGAATGGAGGAAAAATGGTAAAGGAAAGAAATGCATCCACTGTTAACTGATATGTATTAATTCCTGCTAATTTATTAAAATTTACTTATTTATTTTTTATTTATTTCAGTTTTAATCTGCGATGTGATTGAAACTATACATAAGATGATAGTAGACAGTTGTAAAGTTTAGATGTCTCCAACTCTAACCCTTTGTCACATGAATCATCCCAGACTCCTTCCTTATGGTATCTGTAAATTTCTAATCTGACACTGATAAATCTGGCTCCCACTATCCACCAAACATTTTCATTTCTAATTGAAGTATAGCTGACACATCATGTTACATCAACTTCAGGTGTACAATATAGTGATTTGAGGAGTTTATACATTATACTATGTTCACTACAAGTGTTGCTACTAGATGTCACCATACAACTATTACAATACTATTGATTATATTCCCTGTGCTGTACCTTTTATCCCCATTCATTTCATAACTAGAAGTCTGGTTCTCCCACTCCCCTTTACCCTTTGTGCCCAGCTCTCCAACACTTTCCCCTCTGGCAACTGTATGTTTTGTTGCCTGTATTTATGGGTGTATTTCAATGCAGCTCTTAAATGCCTTTTTTGCCATATAGTAAAAACATAAAATCCACAATTGTGTAATGAATTCAAATTTTTCAAATTCAATGTTATAATATAAGCATTTTTCAGTATATCATTTTAGTGATATTTACATTTCCATAGTAAGATATTTTTAACATTTTAAATTTAATTTTTCTGTTTCTGGACCATTATTTTATATTTAACCCCTTTACTATTATTAATATAGACATGATTTCAATACTTATATGTACCTTTTATCTACATGTATGATAATTTCTTTAAAATAGATTCCCATGAAATTTTTCAAATGAAACTTGAAGAATATGAACATTTCTAACACTTCTAATAGAAATTACCAGATTATTTTGCAAAACCTCTCACTTATTGACATTCTCATCACTTTTGCAAGAGAATTACCAATTAATTACTTTGCACTTGTCAGAGCTTAGCTACTTTTTCAAAGTATGCATTTTAAGGACATTGATAGGTGAAAAATGCAGTAAAACATTGGATTGTGAGTATCTTTTTATGCAAGTGTTCTGCAAGGCAAGCAAACATTTGAACCTGATAAATGAGTGATGCCTTGCAATAAGAGTAGTATATGATGCCGAATGTCACATGATCACAACTGAGCCAATGGATCTTGAAATTTGCTTTGATATACAAGTCCTTTGGATTACAAGCATGTTTCTGGGATGAATTATGCTCTTAAAACCAAGGTTTTACTGTACTTCCTTTTCATATATGTAACTGTGTTTGATTTTTAAGGGCCGTTGATATTTTTTCCTCTAAATAACTGCTATCCACATTTACTTCATGCCTGTGTGTGTGTTTAATTTGTTTCTACTTGCTTATTGCCCATTATTTCTATTGGANGATGCCTTTATATTTAAATTACATTACTCTTTATCATTTGTATTACAAATATTTCCCTAATTTGTTGTTTAGTATTTCCTCTTTGTTTTGTATATAATAGTCTTGCTTCTTCATATGATTTTCTTTAAAATTTGCAGAAATGTTTATGTAGTACTTGTCTTTATAGTATAAATTCTCAATAGCGTCTTAGTCATTTTTTAATTAGCTTTTTATTTTATTATCAACCCTTTAATCTACCTGAAATTAAAGTAGATTAAGTGGTTCAGAATAAGCCTCCCCAAAATGTGTCACTTGGGCATGTGGATTACCGAGAACTAAAGTCATTCGATGCACCAGACTCAGGAAGAGCTGTTATCTCTCCCTAAATGGCTAAAAGAATTTAGATTGACAACCTTGTCCAGAAAGAGAACCACAAAGTACATGGGCTGAGTTGGCAAGCTGGGGGAAATTCAGAAGGGCCTGGAGATCAAATTCCTGTGTCATATGTTCTCTGCACAGCACTGCAAACATTTCCTTACCAAACATTCTGGTAAGGAATATCTTACTACCTATCTTTCTACAAACTATCTTCCATATACCGTCAAGTCTTAGACCATTACCTCCTTCTCCTTAACCCAGAATTCAATATATGCTTCAGTTGTCTTATTGTCTTATTGCCTGTGGTTCTCGTATTCTAATGGGGATCCTGAATATAAATAATTAAATATGTTTTTCTCTGGTTAATCTGTCTTATATCAATTTAATTAGTAGAGAAGTCAGAAAAACCCTAGAATGGTCAAGGAAAAATCATTCCTCCCCTATATGTGACTTGAACATAAATTGATTTTTAAAAGAACAGTTAAACATTGGTTTCAAAATTATTTGTGGAAAGAGTTTTGGTACCCCATTCATTGTAATTATATATATGTATATATACATATATATGTATGTGTATTATCTATCTATCTATCATCTATCCACTATTTATTTCTGTGTTTTTATTGTGGTCTTGCTAACCACCTGTCTATTCTTAAACCAATGAAAGGACTAATTTTAACTATTATATTGTTAGAATCTAGATCATATCTTATATAACTAGCTCTCCCACCTTACTCTTTTTCCAATATCCTGAAATTTGAAGTTATCTAGAATCTTATCAAATAAAGTATAGAATTTTATTCTTCCAGCAAATTTTTTCCCATGTCAATATGAGTGAGATTTTTTGTTGAAATCATCTTCCAACTTAACTTTGGCAAGAAATATAGAAATGTGAGTCATATCTTAAATTATTCAATTTCTTTTTACAATTTGCTGTAAAGGTTTGTGATTTTATTCACATGTTCCTACCCATTTCCTTGTATGGTTATTTGGTGGCACTTTATTTGGGGGTAGCTGCTGTAATTTGACTTTTTTATACATTATACATTTCTGGTTATAGCTGGGATACAATAGCACTTAATTTATTTCATTTAAAATTTTTATTTTGTTTTACTGGGAAGGGTACTATTGTGAGATTAAGCCCAAAAAGTCTGCATATGTGTTGGATAGGAGCCAATGCAAAATGCTATTTTTAAATTACTTGCACTTTCTTTCCCCAAGATTTTAAAGGTAAAAGCTAGCTTTTGTTTTTGAGGCCTATTCTTCTTTCTTCTTTAGAGTGACCATACTGACAAGCCTTTTTATTTATGCAAATATCAAGGAAGTTCTGAAAATGGAATGCTGTCCAAAGATCAATGCTTCTGATTGGTCTGGATGGTATTACACATTTCATTTAATAATAAATTAGATCTTCCCTTGGGACATGAACATCTCCATAAGATTATTAGCTATACAGTTTTGTCCTTCATTCTTGTTTCTTTGTTGGCGGGAGGGTAGAAAAAAGAGGGACACCCTGCTAGAAGCTGAGTTTTTAGAATCTATGAACCTAGGGAGAAACAGATTTTTATCTTTTTTATTTTTATTTATTTATTTTGAGAAAGAGAGCACAAGCAGTTGAGGGGCAGAAAGAAAATACCAAGCAGGCTCTGCACTGTTAGCACAGAGCCCAACATGGGGCTTGAACTCACAATTGGTGAGATCATGATGTGAGCCAAAATCAAGAGTTGAGGGTTAACTGACTGAGCCATCCAGGCACCCTGGAAGACAGATTTTTAAAGAGAATACTGTTCAGACTAACCCCAAGGAAACGGAAGCTCTGGGGAGGGTTCTAGCCAGTGGACTAGAGAAATAAAATCTGATTATCTGGTTTTCAGCTTTCATTATATGGACTGTAATTCCTTTATGTTGCCTACAAGTATTTGATAAAATTTGTTAAACAAGGTAGCCTTATTTTAGCAGTGATTTAGGGGATTAATAGAATAATTTGAAGCATAATAGAGTGGGAAGAGCTGAAGCAGCCTGGAAAACTATTGATGGAAAGGCCAGAGTTGTTAAGTATACATAATTTAGAAGGATAATTCTGTGGGACATGTAAAGACACCCCTCCTGGGGATTCTCAGAAATAATATGGTGGTACAGTAGACTCCCTTCAATATGGGTAATGGTTTCTCACACCATATTACTTGAATATTAAAACTTACCCACACACATTTCCATTACTGCCCCCAACAGACACTTATCTCCAATGCAGATGGTTAGAGATATTATTTCAAGTATATTTACTATATATATAGATTTTGATAACCTTTCTTATTAAATTTAATAGCTCTGAGTTGATTCTCTAGGGGTCCTAGACTTAAAACTGTGTCACTTGAAAATCATAATTTTGTACTTTCCTTTTTAAGAGCTTTCTCTCTAATATGTTTCATTTATTAATGTTTGGCCAGAACATCTAGAATCATATAAAATAATAATAGCAATTGAAGACATCTTTGCTTTCTTCCTAGTTTTAATAAGTATGACTTTCTGTGCAACATCATTAAGTTTCATATTGGCTTTTGATTTAAAGTACAAATTTTATACAATTTTAAGGAAATACTCCTGCCTTTCTCCTTCCTTACATTTATAAATATTTTCAAGGATTATTGAATGACACTCAGAATCTCTTGTGGTGATATTTTCTCATTTGCCTTATTGATTTTAACTTAGATTTCTAATGAGTAAACTAATATTAAATTCTTAAGTTATATCTTACTTGATTGAGGTAGATTGTAATGGTTTTATATTTTTGGCTTTGGTTTCATGAAACAGAGACTCATCGATAAGAGCTTGCAAAAAGGTGGGAGGGGGATTTATTGATATATAAAGAAAATGTATAACCAGAAAGAATAAAATTGTAAACCAGATTTCTTAATTTTCTCACTTTTGTGAGAAAACAGTAGGGAATGCTGGTTCACAGCTTCAAAAAAAGTCCACGTGACAAGGAGGATGATTTTAATAAAACAGAAGCAAAATACTGTTAGCAGAAGTAGTGGTCACAAATACAAAACATGCAAAATTAAAAAATAAATAAAAGACAGTTATATATATAATGTAATGTTGATTTCAATTTGTTGGTAATTTATTTAAAATGTCCACATTTACATTAAGTGACATTAGTCACTGATATTTTTGGTTCTATCTTTTTAAATTTTCTATAAAAATTAATATCGCTAAATAAATAGATCTCTGTATGTCTTTTCTTATTTTCTTCATTCTCTGAAACACATTATAGCCTAATAACCATGCTTGAAAGTGTGAAAACACTCACCTAAGGAATTCTCTGGGCCCATGGTTTTCTGCAGAAGTAATTTTCTCCATGATTATTGGTCTCTTTACATTGGATATAGAGTCTACCAATTATTTCTATTTTTCAGATAATTCACTGCATTTAATTTTTCAATTCAATAAACAAGGAGTAAAATGAGAAGTTTAAAATGATAACTTGAATTTACTCAGGATCATCTCAACTAGAAAGAAAATAAATGCATAAACCTTAAAATAATTATTTAAATATAGTCAGTATTTGCTCACAAATTTACTTTATTTCTTGTCTTTTAAAGCATATTTCCATACATTAGTACATTTTACCTTATACCCTTATTCTATTTATTGTCTGTTCTCAGATCAATTATTGGTATTTGATGTATTTCTTATAGTTATACTTATTTACTTCCTCAGTTAAATGAATCATGTAATTTGTTTCTTTAAGAATAATAAAGTAGTGTAATTTTAAAATATAAGTCCTTTTGTGAATTTGCAGTAATCTGTTATTGTATATTTGATTTTCCCTACAACCTATTTTTTAAATATCCTAATGTCAGTTTTTGAATTTTAAACTTTCATAAATTTCTTGTTCTATATAATATAATGTGAATAATACAGATACTACTTGAACAGAGCCTGGAACATATTAACATTATATACATAGTATTTTCCTTATATCATCCATGCTTTTAAAATGTTTGGTAGATCCTGAAAGTAAAAATAGTTTATTTCATTTGTAGTAAAGTGATTTGATATAAATCTATTAGTTAACTTTATTTTATATTATCTAAATGCATTTCTCTATTTACTTTGATTATTAGATTTGTCATAGAATAAGGGATGTTTGTTAAAAAATCTCCCAATTAATTTATGTTCCTTTTGAATTTTTCTTTGTATACCAAAATGTCTGTAATGAAAATTTATTTTGCAGTTATATTATTTGACACAAAGCTACCACTCACATATTCATTATAGATTATAGTTACCAATGCAAACTTATGTTCTCATTTAACAATATTCCTGTCTTGAATTCTACTGGTAGGATATTAGGGATTGAATTGTGCCTCCCTCCCCCCAAAAAATCATATGTTCTAGCCTTAATCACCAGTGTCTCAGAATGTGGCCTTATTTAGAAATAGGGTCATCGTAAAAACTATATATATATACAAATAAATAAAATATATGTATACACATATCCATTAATAAAAGAAATAGGGCCATGGCAAATAAAATTGGTTAAAATGATGTAGTACTAGAGTAGGGTAGAATCCTACTTCAGTATGACTGATGTCCTTGTTAAAACAAGAAAGTTGGACACAGACATTCATGTACAGAGGAAATGCCATGAGAAAAGATACAGGGAGAAGATAATCCTTCATGAACCAAGAAATGCCTCAATGCACCAGAAGCTAGGAGAGAGGCACAGATACTTTCCTGGAACTTTTCAAGGGAGTGTGACTTACTTATGCCTCTGGCTTTCAACACTGTGAGAGAGTGGCTTTCTCCTGTTTAATCTACCTACTTTGTAGTACTTTGTTACCTCACCCTAGGAAACACACAGGATAATAGTTTTGCCATTATTGCTTATTCTTTTTGTTGTATTTTTATCCTCGCTGATATTTTCTAGATTTTTATTTGCAACCTTACTACAAGGTGGAGATTTAGAGGTTTCTTTTGTAATTAGGCTATGATTGGAATTTCCTTCTAATATAACCTGAGGGAAATTAAACTACTTGTGCTTATTCTTTTTAAATTAGATGCTAGTATCTTTGTGCTTTGATGCTATTTATATTTTTCTCTAATTATCTAGTCAACTCACAGTTGGAATATGTCTTCTAAATTGATTTGATAAGTTTGTAAAATGATTCCTTTCAGATTATAAAATTGGTACTTAAATAAAAATTCTCTAATTATCAAAAGGAAAAAGCAAAACATAAGTTTTGATTTTTCATGTTTATCATAATGAATTACTTCCCTTGCTATTCCTAATATATATTCCTAAAAATTTTCTCTTTCTTCTTACTATTTGTTGGCTTTTTAAGAAAACATAGCCCAAGATTAAATCATAATCATAGTATTTTACTTCAGCTACTTTGCAATTCTAAATTACTTTTCTTATTTTCCTTCAATCTTGTGACTATCAATTGCAACAATTATTTTTAACTATTATGTGTATATATTTCTCTCTCTGTATATGTATACACATTTCTCATCTCTCTACAGTAAGAGTTCCTCTTATTTATACTATTAATTTTGACTTTTTTCTGATTGAGTTAGAATTCTCAGGGCAATATTTTCAAGAAGGGTATTTTCTGAGCTCCTGCATAGTTTAGAATATAAGTATCTTAGAACTGAACAGAAATAATGACTTTACCAAGTCCTGGCCATGATTGTGGCTGAGAGCTAGCTTCTCTCTCAGAAGTAAATGGGTTTATATTACTATATTAATAGTGCCTTGGTTTACTGAGAAGGGAGCAGACATTTTGAGGGGCTGATTTTTCTCAGAAAGATTGATTAACCTTTTACTATGTGCTAAGCAAAGATAGAGCAGTGGGGAAAAAAACCAGATAAAAATAGTAATTGCTAATAAATTATAGGGAGAAAAACGGCACAGTGAACAGGGATAACTGAAGGAGGAACCATAATTTTAAATAGAAAAGCCAGGAGAGGTCCCAATGAGGAGGTGACCTTTGAACAAAGACCTGAAAGGAGAAAGATGTCATGTGGAGATCTGAGAGTAGGCCACATCAGGCAGTTGGCAACGTGCTTAATATTCTTTAGAACAGCAAGGTGCCAGAGTGGTTGGAGCAGAGGAAGATAAAGCAATAGTGGTGTGATATGAAGCCAGAAACTTAAAGGAAGAGTAGAATTTTTAGGGGCTTGAGGGTTTTCATGGGACTTCAGCTCTTTTCTTTTTTTTTAAAATTTAAGTATAATTGACATATAATACCCTATTAATTTCAAGAGTACATCATAATGATTTTATATTTTTATAGATTGTGAAAGTATTACCATGATGTCTAGTTACCATCTGTCACCATACAAAGTTATAATATTATTGACTATATTCCCTATGTTGCACATTAACTAAAAAACAAAACAAGTGGACAAACAAAGCAAAACAGAAACAGATTCATAGACATAGGAAATAAGTTCTTGCCAGAGCAGGGAGGAGTTGGGGCAGGCAGGCAAATAGGTAAAGTGGATTAAGAGGGATTTTAGCTTTTAATCTCCATGGTATTGGAGAATATTAGAGGATTCTGTAGTGGAAAAAAAACATGATTATTGTTTCAGCTCTATTGTTTTAAGTCTAGAGTGTAGGGAGACAAGTACAGAAGGTAGAAGATCAGAATACTAATGCAAAGTCCCAATGAGATTATATAGTATATTTAATGGTACCCCAGACCAGAATAGTAGTTTTGGAGAGGGAGGGTAAAGGGAAGTTAGCTAAGTGATTGGATATAGGATGTGCTAAAAAGAGGAAGGCCAAGAATGAAACTAAAGCTTTTGACCTAGACAATTGGCAGATAGAGTGGCATTTATCAAAATAGGGAAAACTAGAAAGAATAAAATGGAGGAGGGATTATCCTTTGTATGGTTTTTAATATGTTAAAATTTTAAATACTCATTAGACATTCAAGGAGATTCATGGATTATCATTTGGATATTTGATTCTAAGTTTCAGAAGAGATAAAATTTGACATTATCAATGGCATGAATATAAATTGAGAACTGAAGAAATCTGAGGATTGAACTCTAAGACTCCAAATATATAATAAGTAGAAGAGATGGGAGAGTCAGCAGTGACTGGGAGTGAGGGGCAAATGAAGTAGAAAGAAATCCCATGAGAGAGTCCTGAAAGCCAAACGAAAAAAGAATGATTGATTTAGTTGTAAGTGGCCAGCCATCAAATGCTATTTCTAAGTGAAGTAATATGACTATTGAGAATAATATTATATTTTGTAAAGCAGAGGTCACTCTTGACTATCACAGTGGCAGTTTTGTAAAGAAGTAAAGAAAAGAAAGGACACCTGGGTGGCTCAGTCAGCTGAGCATCCAACTTCAGCACAGAGCACAGGTTATGATCTTCCAGTTAGGGAGTTAGAGCCCCATGTCAGGGTCTGTGCTGACAGCTCAAAATCTAGAGCCTACTTTGGATTTGCTCTTTCTCTCTCTCTCTGCCATGCTCCCACTCATGCTCTGTCTCTTTGTTTCAAAAATAAATAAACATTAAAAAATTTTTTAAAGTAGAGAAAATGATTTATTAGAGAGAATTCATGTGAAAATAAAAGGAGAGAAATTGGAGGTAGTGAATATAAGCAAGCTCTACAAAGGGTAGCTGAACTAGAGCAGTAAGTAGACAGGAATATAGACTCTTTTATTTTATTTTATTTTATTTTAAATATTGGAAAATAAACACTATGATTGTAAGCTGATGGAAATTATGTATTAAAGGAAATAATTGATGATGCTAGACATAAAGAGGAGAAATGCTAATGCAATATCCTGGAGGGGTCAGCAGATGTGAGAATAAGGGCTGAAGCAGGCTGTCATAATTAAGGAGCACAGGTACTTTATCTGAAGGAAAAGGAAAGATGGAAAAGTATATGAGCACCAGTGCATGCTGGTAGAGATTATGGTATGTTTTTTTTCCCCCAATAAAATAAAAAGGAAGATCTTTAGATGAGATTGAAGACAGAAGCTAATATTATCTAGAAGAAAGTGAGCATAAATGGACTAGGGTAGCAGTTCTAAAAATGACATCCAGTGGCCCCAGTTGGGACAGTTCCAAGGACTTTTCCTGGGTTCCAGACGTCTTCCCTTTTCTAAGAATGTACAACCTTGATTTGGGAGCACAGTTCACTTTGGAAACATGCTTGTAATCCAAAGCATTTGTATTTCAGAGTGAATTTCAAGAACCTTTGGCTCGGTTGTGATCATGTGACATTCGGCATCACTTACTACTCCTATTACAGGATATGACTCATTGATCAATTTAAAATTTATTGGAAATATTTACCCATCTTGCAGAACACTCACAGAACAAGTTACTCACAATCCAAGGATTTACTGTATGTATATAACAATGCGTAATGGGATTTTCTTCACATAATCCAACCCAAGCAATAATCTAGAAGCAGATATAAGAATCCAGCTGTCTTTGATTAAGGCAAACATTAAAGAAGATATTTGCAAAAATGAAAATAATGTCACTCATTACTAAATATTTGTTTTTAAAAATCTAGTTAATTCTAAAAATGGTTATTGAAGGTAACATAGAATGAGTTTATTACTCTTACTTTAAAATGAATTAATCATAGTTCAAATCATCCCCATTTTTATATCTAATATAACACATTTCAATAGAAAACCCACAATTTTTTTAAAAAGTTCTTTGATGTTCTTAATAATTTTTAGAAGAGTTAAGAGATCCTGAGATTTAAAAGTTTGAAAACTACTGGACAAGAAGACAAACTTCGATTATTCAAAGACTTTCCTCATCTTTTGCCGCAGTTTTTATTGCTGCTGAGAGTTAACATGCCAAATGCTTAGTGTTCTCCATGTTTCCCAAGTGAACCCTCTATGTGGGGCCATTACTCAATTGCCTTTTAACATCTACCCTACCCCACCACTTCTTTGCACATAGAGTACACACTCATTTCTTATGTTCTCTTTTCCTTTGTTGCTAGAACCAATGAATGCTTGGTCTTGTAATAGGCAAACATTTGGTAACATTGGATGAACTTCTGGAGGTACCATCTTGAGAAGAGAGATTTACACATTTGCTGAGAGGCAAAAACCTAGGCAGGGCACTTATCCCAGACAATTAAGAATTACTTTTCTGTCAGGTTCCTCATTATGTTCATGGATCTTATTGTATTTTCACAACCTTTGCCTTGATTAGTTATTGAGTCATACTGTCTGGTTTTACACCCAGTGAAAAGAATGCATAATATTTACAATGACTAATAATAATGTTAATAATTTGTGGGCATCAACAGTATACTAAATATTGTAATAAACAATATGTAGTTAGTTACTCCTAACATAGGGATTCAAATGTTTTCATAATAAATGTACATTATTAAATTTTGGCTTGAGAGAAGATATGCCAAAATGGGGGCAGGGGAGAGGCCGGAGGAGAAGAATCAAAACACCTTAACTGTTGTCAAAAAAAATCGTGAATGACTTGGAAATAGGCAAGAATGATCACTGGGTGTCTTGTTGAGAGCGCTTTTCTGATTATCTCCACTTTCTATTGCCTTTCCAAGTATTTAGAGTTATATAAATTATAGAAATATGATAGTAATGCAGAGTATTCTTATCCATAAAAATGTAAATACATTGTATTGTGTCCAGTGGAGATGTAACTGATTATTGCCTTGTGGATATTGATCAGTTTTGCATTTACTTGTGAATTCATTCAGCTGTCTGGGTTGCCCAATTATGTGTGTTCTTTGAATTCGCCTTTGAATTGGTTTTAACACTTTATTGGTTTCTTCATTAATTAATGAACTAAATGAAATCATTGAAATGTATTTATTTTATATTACTGAGAGCCATGAGATATGCTTTTTAAAAAATTAGCTCCAATAAAAGTGTGCCAAATATTTGTATTTTCTTTCAGTTAGTAAAAAATACAATACGTTGTAAAATGATACAAGAAAGACCAGTGGTTTTCAGACATTTCCAGATGATTGTATTTTCCCTGCCCACACCTTGAAGCTCCATACACAATTGCACTTGGAGTGAAAAGGAATGTTGACAGAAAGTGAAAGCTGAAAGTTAAGTTAAAGACTTTAAAAACCAAACAAAATTTGCCTTCTGACGGCATCATTTCAAGAAAGAACATTTTAGCAGCCAAATATAAGAACATAAATTCAAACTAAAAAGTAGTTTTTTAATGTTTATTTATTTTTGAGAGAGAGAGAGAGAGATCACGAGCAGGTGAGGAGCAGAGAGGGAGGGAGACACAGAATCTGAAACAGATTCCAGGCTCCGAGCTGTCAGCACAGAGCCTGAAGCAGGACTCGAACTCACCAACCTATGAGATGGTGACCTGAGCCAAAGTCAGACACTTAACCGACTGAGCCACCCAGGCACCCCCAGTTTTTAATGAAAAACTTGTGGGGGTTTCCCATATCACCTTTATTTTCCTCACTTCACTGCACATAGGTGAAAACTATCACAGGCTATCATTGAGCCAAAGAATAAATTTAAAGAAGCTGAGATTTAACAAGATACTCAAGTGCCTGTGGCTATTTCTGACTTGTTTAAATTGACTTTATGCATATCATTGTATTAGTAGTTTTATGTTACATTGTAAGTACTGTTCCCCTAAAGGAGAAAGTGAGTTTTGGAGGGTTATTTGGTAGAGACTGCTAGCTGTCAAACAAAATCCCTTTTCCCCATCTTCCTTGGCAATGGCCAGAGATGTGGCTGCCTATCCATATTACATTTCCAGTCTCCCTTGCAATTAGGGTTGCTATGTTTGTTAAATTTTCACAGATGGAAGGTAAGCAGATATAAAGTGTGCACTTCACTCAAGACCCTTAAGAGAGTTGGCATGCCTCTTCCGTATCTCTTTTACTTCCCAACATCTACAACACGGATGTGGTGGCTATCTAACTGTGACAGTGTAGTTGGGGATGGTGAAAACAGATTAACAGAAACTGGGTTCATAAATAACCATGTGGAATAGACCTATCTGCTGACCAAGAATGTTACCCAAGAGGGAAATAATCTTCCTTCTTCTTAGAGCTTCTTTAAGTTGGCTCTCTGTATTATGACAGCCTAGGCTTGGACTAAATAATAATGGACAGAGATATACTTTTTTTCATCTTAATAGCTCACTGGGCTAGGATGGTAAATGGCACATAAAGAATAAACAATAATGGGGCACTTGGGAGGCTCATTCAGTTAAGCCTCTGACTCTTGATTTCAGCTCAGGTCATAATCTCGCAGTTCCTGGGACCGAGCCCTGTGTCACACTGTCAGCATGGGGCCTTCTTGGGATACTCTCTCTCTCTCTCTCTGCCCCTCCTTTGCTTGTGCTCGTTCTCTTTCTCTCTCATAAATCAACTTAAAAATAGAATAAATAATAAATGATTTTCTAATCAGTAAGTAAATAAAAAATATTGTCATAACTGCATGAGAAGTATATTGCCATAGTTGTTTAGGAGGGGTTCTTATTCAATTATAATAGTTAATGTAACAAAGGTAATATTTGGTATAACATTATAAGGCCTTGTTTTAAGCACTTAATATATATTAAATAATTTAATGATTATAACCATCCTATGATTTAGAAATTGTTATTATCATGATATCTATTTACAAATGTGGAAATTGAAGCTAAGAAGTTAAGTGACTTTCCCAAGTTTGAACAGACTTTATGGTAGATACTGGATTTGAAACACACTATATTAACTATATATATTAACACACTGAAAGGATCATATTTAGGCAGCACATAGTAATTGGGTAGTAGCCATTTGTTTTTAACAAAAGGATTTATATACAAGTTAGATCAATCCCAATGTATGCTTCCTTCAGAGGCTGCATTTTCACAAAGACATTATCAAGAGAACTCTTATAATTCAAACTGCTAAAAGTTTTACAAATTTACCTACCTCCCTCCCACCCTGCTTCCCATACACAGTGATTTCAAATCCATAGTACAGTGTAAAATAAAGTACTTTCTTCTGGAAACATTTCTGATTACTTCTTTACCAAAGTGTGAAATGTGAAATTAAACACTGGAGAGTCAGAAACCCATCAACTGTCCATACAGAGGTACCATCTTGATGGATCCTGATTCTCTTATCTTTATATTGGAAGCATTCCAAACCAATACAATGACTTCTCTACTTACTCTTTGGGAAATATTATTATTTCCTCTGAATCTTATTTGGATATCTCATCTAGTTTGTTTCTTAATGTAAAGCATGACTCTTTCACTAATTTATAAGGGAAATAAAGAGTAAAATATTACAGTAAGAGACTACTTGACATTGTTTATATTATATTATTTCCACAATTTTTAGAACATACTAGACATTTTCTTTTGTGAGTTTATCTTGTTTCATCTGTTTACTAAAACTATTTTTTCTTTTTCTCACTTGTACATAAGATGGTATATCCTACCTTGAAATAGCCTTTCATTATTTTTCCTATATAACATATTACCTTTATACACTACCTTCATCGTTGCAACATGTATTTGCATATTTTAACTCCCCACATGAAAGCTTAGGAATATGATTTCAGCATTTCCCATTTGAATTGCAGTTTCGGCCTGAATCAGAGCCAGCGAGAACATCTCCAACCAGACAGGTATACAATGGTAAAGTATTACTCCCAACACTGCAGAGCCAGGGAGACTTCTAGGTTATTATTGGCTTTAATTATCACTCCCATAAGCTGTAATATTCTTTACTTTTGGTGAAGCAGCACACCACTGAGTGTGAAATCCTTCCCTGCCTTTGAAATACACAAGAAATGAACTGAATCGCTTCCAATCTGCTGTAACAACTGAACACCCACTGATAAGTATAAGCAAGGGGCAAATTTATCATCACCAATAGAAAATAGGCTTTTTGAAAGTGAGATTTGAGACATCTAGCCGGCTGCTTACTACAAGCAGCGATCAGCAAAACCAAATCCACTTTCATTTTAAACTCACAGGCATTTTATTTTCCCTGATTGGTATTCAAGTCAATAAAAAAGCACAGTCTTTTTTTTTTTTAATGTTTGTACTTTATTTATTGCTATAAAATTTAAACACTAAAATATCAAGATAAATAGTTCTCATACGTATAGCCATTAATTTCCGGTTCTGCTCTCATCCATAATGCCTGCTCTCTTGCTTCCGTCAGATGCTTCGTGTACAAATCAGACCTGAGGACTTGGAACAGACTCCATGTAGCCTCTCTCCTAGTGGCCCCAACCCACACAATCCTGATTTCTTTGCCTCATAAGGTAAGACTTCTAAAAACACACTGCATAAAGACATGTGCTATTTAGACTGAAATCATCAGTGCACAGTGATTCACTTCTCAATACTACCTCAAAGGTTTTGGCAAGTCCTTTGTTTCCATACTAAGACCACAGCGAATTTCCTTCTGGTTCCATGCTCTGAATCTCAGATCTAAGGGGGAAGTTTATTAAAGGAAGATAATCAAGGGAAAGGAAACAACTAAAAGTAAGAGTTTTGAGGTATTTGGTAGACTCATTTTTTATTTTAGCTGTCTAAATAATTTGACCGAAATTTATTTTAAACTGAAAGGTTCAAAATTATTCAAGTTCAGGAAGTTGACTTTCAAAATACATTTAAATTAGCTATTTAGCCTAAAATCATCAGTGACATAGATATCATATATTCTCATTAAATTAATTCTTATTGAAAGTATTGGAAATATTCCTCAGGCATGGTGTCTCCATCTCTAAGTCCAAGAGCTTTGATTGACTTATTACTATATTAAAAATTCTACAATTGTCTGCAACATAGCAGGTAGCCAGTGATATGGCAAAAATGTACGAACACAAGACTGTTATTTACTGATGTTCAATGTTACATTTCTTGTGTGTGCCTGCAATTTTTAAATCTTGTAGTTCTTGAAATTATAGGTATGAAAACCACAAGCTAAATCAAATCAGAAAAAAACAATAACTGTGAAATCAGGGTTGGTTTTTATTTTTGACTGTCTTGTTTCTACTGATGTTGGAAATGGAAAAAGTTGTAGTGGTTTTATAAATGGCAGAGTAGCCTTGACCTTAGAAACAGGAGATTTTAAGTCTCTTCCCCTTACAGAAAAATAATTTTGTTTTTATCTTCTGGCATCTGTGGACTTTGCCTTAGAAAATATCAGAAATCAGAATTCTTACAGCAAACTACACATTTTAATTACATGGTTGTTCACCAAGATCATTTTGGTAATCATATATATTTCATATAATGTCTCATTTCCTGTCCCTGTCTCTCGGTTTTCAGAAACAACTGTTCTACTGTGAGTGTATGATGTAGATTGCATACAGATAGCCTATGAGGAAAAGAGAAACAGCACATTGGTAAATGACACCAACAGGAAAAATGTTGCCTTAAAGAAGCACACTAAGTGAACATGTAGACTCTTTCCATAATGTAGACTCAACTTTTCCTATTTCTTAAAACACTAATTCAACCATACATTAGATCTCAATTTTCAGTTCAATAGCCCAGGCACCTCAGTAAGGGCCATCCTACTGATGGCCTTCATCCTTCGGCTTTCTGAGCTGTGTTCTAACAACGTCAGGGGTTCGCGCTGCCTACTGTGTAAAATGAAGTATGCAAATACTCTGTGTTATGGCACTTTAGGGCATCTGGAGACTTGCCATTTGTGTTACTATGATAAGAGCCAGAAGCCGATTTCCTTCAAACCATATTTTTAAGCTAGAGAGCATTAGCCAGGGGTAGTCAGAATGACAAGGCACTAAGTACGTGAACAAAATGAACATCCGGCAAGGAAGTTTAAAGGAATATGACTGCCATAAAAACTGGTAAAAACTGCCCAGTGATTTAGATAGTGAACTATCTTTAAGTTTTAAACACTTTGAGAGAGGGTGTGTGAATTACTGTTCCAATTCTGTGGTATTTTTTTGAGAGAAATAGGAATATGACTAGACTGCATTTGCTCTTGAAATACTTTCAGATTTGGTCTGGGTGAAATAAAAATGGCATGAAAATGTCAGCTGAGCCTTTGAAGATTTAGGGTATGCTGCTCTGAGATTTAGGTGATGGCAGGTATCAATAACCGAAGCAGTTCATCTCAACTCTGATTTCATCTTCAAGGGGAACTTTTTTAGACATAACTTGTAGGAGGAAAAATTAAGAACTCTTTTTCTCTCAATAATCATGCTGTCAAAGACCAATTTAAGTGGAAATGCTTAAGTATGATTTCTAAGGGAAGAGTGCTTAGGGAATCAGTTGAAAAATTCAATGCAAGTCCAAATCCAAAAGGCATTCATTTTAGTTCTTTAGTTCAGTCATTCAGTAAACATTTTGTTATTATCATTTGCTTCTGTATAACTGGTATATTTTTTAAAAGTGTTAATTTTGAACTCTAATCTTATTTGGAGGTGTAGGAAGATGAACTCTCCACTTACTGTGATTACTGATTTACAACAAAGAAGATTATTCAAAATTAGTAATAGCATTGGATGGGATGTCTTATGAAAACAATTTATTATTACTTTGGAGCCCCTTTAGCATTTGGGTCCTTCATAGCAAATCCTATTTCAAGATTAGAAAATAATGAGGGGCACCTGGGTTGCTCAATTGGTTAAGCACCCAACTTTGGGTCAGGTCATGATCTCGCAGTTGGTGGGTTCAAGCCTCACGTTGGGCTCTGTGCTGACAGCTCAGAGCCTGGAGCCTGCTTCAGATCCTGTATCTCCCTCTTTCTCTGCCCCTCCCCTGCTCTAGCTCTCTCTCTCTCAAAAATAAATAAACATAAAAAATTTTTTAAAAAAGGAAAAGAATGAGACTTAAGGAATGAGCTGTTCATGAATATGAAGCCTATGCTCATATCTTGTCACTTAGGCTAATAAAAAAGGAGTGGAACAAAATACAGTAATGTTTCAAAACAGGATCTGTAAAGCAAAGCAAGTAGATGCCAAAATATTAGAAGAGTTACATGGAGCTGGCATTGAAAAATGGCTATTTGGAGTTTGGTATATAAAATATTGAAAGTACAAGTTGGATTCCTTGTTACTTTTAAAAATCCTCTTCTGTGAGATTCTCATCATCAGTCAAAACTCTACTTAGATACCATACTTCATAGAAGGCTTCTCAGATCTCCATAGTCCAGAACTGTACTATCTAAGTTCCCCCACAGGTTTTTATTTATACCCATTCCATAAAACTCTTACAATATATTGAATGTTGGAGATATTCATACCTGCCTGTGATTTCCTAGAGAGAAGAGATCATACCTTGTTATTATTTTTATCTTGAACATCCCCAGTACAAGTTTTCATGTATGTCAATTTCTCAATAATTTGAATTAATTAAAATATTTTCTACTCATTATTTTGTATGAAAGTGAATACATTTAGAAAACAAAATAGATTCCATCTTTAAATATTCAAATAAATGGCTTCTAAGAATTTTAAAAATCAGTATTAATATCAAGACTTAATCAATTGAAGAGAAAAAAATTTTAGCACTGAAAATTAAGCATTAAGATTTAAAGTGAAAAATATCCAGTTTCTAGTTACATATTTAGAAAGTATATTTTATTTGTTTTCTTTTAATTTTTTCTGCTATGCTTAATTTTAAGGAGTAGATACAATGTTTTATCCTTTTTTAATGTGGTAACATAATAAATGTGTTTTCCATGATTTTTCATAAATATATTAAGATCAGCAGTTTAATCCATCCTACTGATATACTGTAATTCATCTAACAGTTACATTTCTTGTTGACATTTAGTTTTATTTTTCCAATAGCAGATATTATGAAGAAGATCATGGCAAATATTATTATATTAAAAAGTTAAAAACATGATTTCAGTTCTTAATTATTAGAAACAAGACCTTCATTACTTGCATAAGCAGCAGTTGGTGAAATAACACTGAGGAGATAACAAGACAGAGAAATCATGGCTAAAATAGCAAGATGATGTTAAATATATTTTTTGGACATATTTGCACTGCTAGAGTTTTACCTGAAATTCAGAGGGGCATGGAATAATGTTCAGAGAAGAAACACACCCTCAGCTAACATTAAGAAGGGAATAGACGTTATGAGGCTAAGAAACTCACCTGTGTACCCCCTCCATACTCACTGTTGGAAATGGAGTAGCAAGCTAAAAAACAACTTGCTATGACTAAGAACAAAATCCAGCTAAAGGTTATACTAAGATTACTCAGGGTGGGAAAGCCATTTAATGACTATTAGTAGGGAGCTGTAGTATTTCAGATTTGGACTAAAGCCAAATTTCCTGGGTTCACATCATATTTCTTCCACTCTGATAAGTTGTGTCACTTGAGGCAAGTTATTTAACTGCTCAGAACCCATTATTTCAACCCTAAAAAGATAAATAATAAGTGTACAAATCTCCTAGGATTGTTATGCATATAAAATAAGCTAATAATTCTAGAATATAGTTTGTATATAACTGTTTTAAATATTTTATGTACATTAACGTGTATATATGTGTACATATGTGTTTGTATATATGTAAATATATCATATGTAATATAAAATTGGGAGAGATAGCACAGCTTAGTGTTTAAAAGGGTGTATTTTGAATCCAGACTACTACTAAATTCGGGTTTGAATTTAGCTCTGTAATTTATTAGCTGAATGGCTTTAGCCAAGTTCTTTACTGTTTCTGTGCCTTTATTGCCTCACTGGTAAAATGAAACAATAATAGTACCTATGCCGCATACGTTATTATGAAGATTAAATAAGTTAATGTTTTTAAAGTCCCTACAATAATAAAAAATCTCTATATTTATTTGTTAAATTAAATTGATGTTGCTATTTCTGGTTAAGTAACATCAGAATATTATCAATAAGGAAAACAGAGTCATATGCAGAAATGATGAAACTCTGCTATCAATACCCATGTTGTTTCAAGGATCCCCAGAACTGTAGAAATTAAAAGGAAGAAAAACATCAGCAGTATATGCACCACATGAATGTTGGTCTTCCCCCATCTGTTCTTTTTGTTACCTGAAATGTTACCATAACTAAAGATTACATACTTCAAGCATGTAAGAAAATTGCCCAACATTTCAGAACAGACACGACATGATAAATCCTGAACAGTAAATTATAATTACTTATTTGGAAGTTGGCCAGCCTTTTGGGAAAAGCAAAGTATCACTGTCACTATAGGAGGTAGAATAGGGAAATTCTTAATTCAGTTGTAGAAATGGAACTTGAACAAAATAACAAAACAGGACAGCCAGAAACAAAAAGGAATTCATGTCAAGTAAGGTAAAAAGGAGGAAAAATGATACAAAGTGAACCCTAGAACTTGAACACAAATTAGTTTTTCTCAGAAAATGTGGAAATCATAGAACACTGTGTGGCAAAAACAGTGGGTTGAGAGTGTATCCTTTTTTTTTTCTTAATCAATGCAGATATTTCTGAGACTTAAGTATCACATAAACATGAGCTAGGTATACTTTACTGAACACAAATAGTTTTCCATTAATTTAGCCTAGCACTTTCCAACCTGACCATATTGATATCTGGGGCTGGATAATCCTTTTTTGTGGAAGACTATCCTGTGCATTGTGGGATGTTTAATAACATCTCTTGTCTGTACCCACTAGATACTACTGAAACCACCCTACTTATGACAAATGAAAATATATCCTGACATTTCAAAATGTCTATTGGAGGCACCAAATTACCCCCCAGTTGGGAACAACTGCTTTAACCAATCAGAGAACAAAATAATCTCAAGTTTGAACAATAGTTCATCTCTTAACACAGCATTTCCTCATCACCTCCAATTGCTCTTCATCTAGTGCTTCCCTTGAATTGTATCTGTGATTAAGAACTTAGCTCAGCTGCAGCAACTTCTTACTCAACACGTCTCCAAAAGCAAGGGAAATAAAAGCAAAAATGAATCTCATCAAAATAAAAAGCTTGCACTGAAAAGGAAACATTCAACAAAACTAAAAGACAACTGACAGAATAGGAGAAGATATTTGCAAATGACAATATCTCTAAAGAACTTACCAAACTCAATACCGGATAAACAAATAATCCAGTGAAGAAATGGGCAGAAGTCATGAATAGACACTTTGCCATAGAAGACATCCAGATGACCAACAGACATATGAAAAGGTGCTCAACATTGCTCATCATCAGGCAAATATAAGTCAAAACCACTCTGGTCATAATGGCTAAAATTAACAATTCAGGAAACAACACATGTTGGCGAGGATGCAGAGAAAGGGGAACCCTCTTGCACTGTTGGTGGGAATGCAAACTGGTGCAGCCACTCTAGAGAACAGTTTGGAAATTCCTCAAAAAAATAAAAATATAATTAACTTATTACCCATAAATAGCACTACTAGAAATTTATCCAAAGGATACAGGAGTGCTGATTCATAGGGGCACATATACCCCAATGTTTATAGCAGCATTAGCAACAATAGCCAAATTATGGAAAGAGCCCAAATGTCCACCAACTGATGAATGGATAAAGATGTGGTTTATATATACTACTTGGCAATGAGAAAGAATGAAATCTTGCCATTTGCAACAACATGGATGAAACTGGAGGGTATTATACTACGTGAAATGAGTCAGTCAGAGAAAGACAAATATCATGTTTTCACTCATATGTGGAATTTGAGAAATATAATAAGACCATGGGGGAAGGAAAGGAGAAAGAAATAAGAGACTCTTTAATACTGAGAACAAACTGAGGGTTGATGGGTAGGAGGAGAGTGGAAAATGGGTGATGAGCTTTTCGCTCAGATTTCACACTTTCTATGCTACAGTAGTCCTTTCTTACATCCACTTCTCTGAGGAGAATTTCCTCTTATATATTTCATTTTTAATCCTGCTAACTCTTCTTATTCCCAGGAGGGGGGGCTGTTGAAATTCTTGTTTTTCCTTCCCGAGTACTCTTATGTCATTGTGATCAGCTCCTCTCAACAGTGTGCCAGTAGAAGACACTTATAAACAAATACACCAGATTCAGTGTGGCTAGTGAAAATACACATGGAAGTATGATTGAACTCTTTACTTCTTTGTTCCAAATTCTGGAATCACATGGCCCCTTTTAGAATCCTTATCAAACTGTCAGTCACAGCAAATCTGAAGATGACAAAAAGAAAAAAAAAACAACAACAAACCCAGAAAACAAAAAACCAAGTCATTTGTATTTGCTCTGCTCTGATATTTGTTGCATGTACCCATGCTTTGGGAGCTCTTAAAAGAAAAGAGGTACATTAATTCCAGAGACAACTCATAAGTTAATAGTAACAAGCAATTGTCATTTATACTTCCCTATAGAGGAGATAGTCAAAACATTTAACATTAGGGAGGTCAGAGACACTGATCAAACAAAACAGATTCTTGACCAATGACACTGTAAGCCTGCTGTAAATGACCAGAGGAGCCACCTGTACAAACCAACTAAATGGCACCAACTCTCACAGATAATTTTTAAAAGTAATTTCAGGACTTTATATCAAGTTCCACCAATTTTCACCTACCATTCTGTTCTGTCCAGACTGTTTTGGATTCTGACCATTACTCAATATAAATAATGTAAAATAAACTCTTTTAATGGTAATGGATAAAACTTTATTTGACTTTGTTCAGAATGAGGAACTCAATAGGATCACAAATAAAGTGCTGAGGTTTTCACTAGTTAATATTGCACCATCAACTCCAATCACATGGAAATGTACCATCCCTGCTCTTTTAATTCCAAATAAGACTGTGTTTTTCTTAATGATTTTCCTAAAGCCCACTCTCAGACAGGTCTCATCAGAAACCTTGGTATTCTTTCTACTTTTACAATTCTTACTCTGATGGAAGGCAATCTTTGCCAGTCAGAGTTGTTCATGCTTATCACATTTATTCCTCAACTAATTTTTTTATCCTAAGTCAGTTTATAGAGTCATAAAATTTGAACAAATTGTATGCTAGGCTTTTTCACAAAATTGATCAACATATTTTTTATAGGCAAATTACCACACCGTCTGCTTGGGCAGCACAAATAATGAATTAACAATTAAATATAGAAATTTATATGCTAAGTATTTTATTTTGTAATCTATAATCCTCTAAAACATTTTATTACAGTTCATATCCTTCTTTCAAAGAAAAAGGTTGGGAGTTTGTTATGGCTACCATAAGATATACTGAAAAAATTACTAATATATAAACAGAAAACTATATTGTGAAGAAAAAAATTAAAAGATGAAACAAATATGATAATTGGGAGTCCCCTAGAGCCACAAAAAATAATTTATCTTTTTTTGTATTCTTAGTGCCCACATACTATCTTGTATCTAAAAGTGATTAATATTTACCATATAAACAACTGAACAAAATAGTTCTTTATATAACAGATTTTCATAGCATATCCAGTTTTTCTTGGAAATTTCATGACCGTAAATTTTTATATTTTAGGATACAAATCTTTAGAAATGTAGTTTGGAAATCTATTTTAGGAGAAATAGTTTTTTATAGAAAATAATTCTTATTAATGAAAAAATTATTAATTGATGTTATTAATTTCTTTCAGTGATACATAATATCATCAATTATAATACCTTGATTAAAATAGTAGAATTCTATAATTAAGAGAGTTTTTTAGCTATAGAAAGTCTGGAGGATGATGCTCTGAACACTCTTTTTTTTTTTTTCCAAAAATTTTTTTTAATGTATTTATTTCTGAGAGAGAGACAGACAGACAGCACAAGCAGGGGAGGGCCAGAGAAAGAGGGAGACACAGAATCTAAGGCAGACTCCAGGCTCTGAGCTGGCTGTCAGCACAGAGCCCGACACGGGGCTCAAACCCACGAACTGTGAGATCATGACCTGAGCTTAAGTCAGACGCTCATCCGACTGAGCCACCCAGGAGCCCCGCTCTGAACACTCTTTAAACAACTCTAATAATCTTAACAGTGTATTTTGCCAGAGTTTAGGGAAATTAAAAAGAGCTCACTTCATTACCTTACCACTAGAATGTTTTCTTTCTGTTTTTCCTCTAGAGTTTAACCTTAATCTATCAACATATAATAGACTGTCGAGTTTTGTTCTCTAGAGGAGCACAGAATAAGTTCTTATCTATGTTTGCTAAATCTAGTTTATGTTCAGAAATCCTGGAGCTGAGGGTGGTATACTTTTAAAAGATGTATACTTCCTAAAGATATGTATATATGTGTGTGTGTGTGCATGTGTGTGTATAAATTACATTCCCTGGTAATTCTGCCACAGCAGACCTGGCTTTAGAGGTTTGGAATGTGTATTTGTAAAAGTCACCTTGATTATACTGCTCATAAGCCTCCATTAGCAATCACTGGTTCATACTATCAACTTCATATCTTAATTGTGAGAAAAATACATCAATTGGGAAATGCATTTGGTACTGAAATTAGAAAACAGAAAAACAAAACGAAACAAAAAACACCTGAGTTCATCCAAAGTGTATATAGACCAGTTTAAAAACAGTAGCCAAAACAGAGACTTCAATTGTGGAGATACTTTCAGAAATATATATTCTTTTTTTTTTTTTTTTTTTTTTTTTTTTTTTTTTTTNTGAGAAATGAGGAGAGACTAAAGTGTAATTTTCAATAAAACCAACTCAACTCAACACCTACTGTCAAGATAAAACACTCTTTTTCAACAGATGGATTTTGATGACCTTATTAGAAACTCTGCAGGAAAGACTTTTTGGTGACTAAATCCACAGCTAGTTTCTGATAAAAACTTATTCGATAAATAAACCATTATAAAGTTGAATTGTAAAACAGTAATAGCTTTGCTGGAATGTCCTTTTGTGGAGCCTTGCCTGGGCTAGTTCACACTAAATTTGCTACAAGCATATTAGCAAAGAATTCAGCTGCACATCACAAGGAATATCAAAGAGTATTTCTTACAATGAGAATGGAAAATTAATAAATATGAGTTCTCCTTTTCCTGACACCAACTAACTTTACAAAAGCAGGCAAATAAACTTATTGCACTTATGTGCTTTGCTTTTTTGTCTGAAAAATAAAGGGATTAAAAGAAATACATTGATTTATTGACCATATTTCTAAGTTCTTTTATATTAGTCATTCTGATAGGTATGAAAGGATTTACAAATAAGATAAAAATAAATCCCCTTGACCAAGGAGAGTAGCAGGTATCAAAAGTCATGTTCTCAATATTTATAATTCAGCATAAAATGGAATTTTTGAAATAGAGAAATGTTAAAAAAAAATGCTATAGAAGTTCTAGGAAGAAATATGTTATATTTGCCTGGAGTTCCAGGGAAGGTTTTTTTCTGTGCTACTAGCTGAAGAATGAATAGAATTATGACATGTAAAGAATTTTACATGTATGACATGTAAAGTTGGGTGATACAGTTTACTTTATGGAGAGAGAGCTTTCTCATCAAAAGAGCTAGAACACAATAACATTAGCAAAGGGATAGGTTTTGCATAGGCTAAGGCCAGAGACAGGTTATAACCATCCTCAGAGACAGAACACATTCAGGGATTCCTTAATGTATGGCAATTTTATTATCTGGCACTGGGAAACACTTCAAATTTTGCAGCAGAAACAAATATGAGTTTAAAAACATTGAAATGTTGATTGTTAATGGGAGGGAAATTGGGTTGTTAATAAATGATTAAAAATGGCTTCAAGATGTTTCTAATATTGTCATTGTTTTTCAGGTTTGCTTATTTGTTCTTCTGTTTATTTTACTGACAAATACAGTCTTATCCAGAAAACCTACATATCAAATAAATGAATGTGCAGCTGCTCTGGTTGAAAGATAGGAGAGGGTGGGAGCCAGAGTCCCACACAATGAAAGCACACTGGATTTCTCAGGCACCACCAAGAACTCTATGTTTACTCACAACACAGAATGAAACTGTGGGCAGAGTGACTAAGAATAGGATGATTCCATGGACAGAAATCAGATCAGCCAAAGGAGGGGACTGGGAATAGAAGTTAATGAATTAACTGGTCACAGGTGACAACTAAATATTCAGGTAAGTATTTCTAAGAGGAAGCTAGTGGCACTATAGCTAACGGTGGGGGGGAGAGTGGACACAACAGATATGACTATTTATTTATTTATTTATTTAACTTATTTATTTAAATTCATGTTAGTTAATGTACATGTAGTAATGATTTCAGGAGTAGAATCCAGTGATTCATCACTTACATATAACACCCAGTGCCCATCCCAACAAGTGCCCTCCTTAATGCCCATCTTTCTTACACTGTACACAAAAATAAATTAAAAATGGATGAAATAGCTAAATGTGAGACAGGAAGCCATCATAATCTTAGAGGAAAAACCAAGCAGCAACTTCTTTGTCCTCTACTTTAGCAACTTCATGTCTCCAGAGGCATGAGAAACAAAGCCAACAATGAACTACTGGTACCTCATCAAGATAAAAACTTCTTCTGCAGTCAACAAACTAAAAGACATCTGATGGAATGGGAGAAGATATCTGCAAATGACATATCAGATAAATGGTCAGTATCCAAAATCTATAAAGAATTTATCAAACTCAACACCCAAAAAAACAAATAATCCAGTTAAAAAATTGTCAAAAGACATGATCAGACACTTTTCCAAGTAAGACATCCAAATGGCTAAAAGACCCTTGAAAAGATGCTCAACATCACTAATCATCAGAGAAATGCAAATAAAACCACAATGAGATACCACCTCACACCTGTCAGAATGGCAAGGGATATAATTTGCAATGATTGGTGACATCACTACAAGGAGAAAATATTGCCAGAGAAGGTGTAGAAAGAGAAGACAAATAGGCCAGGACCGAGTTTTTGCCAGTACAGCAATTCAAGGTGTGAGAGGCAGAAAAGAAGCCTACAGAGGAACAGAGGAAACAAAGAATGAAGCAGGTGAATGTGAGGTCACAGGTGCTCAAACAGTAGCTGATGATGGTTGTAGAAAATAAGGAATGAGCTTTTGTTTAACAGCTGGTTTGGTTATTTGTTTGTAATTTTTAAATTAAAGGCATTTTGAAAACTTAAAACATATACAATATGAATACATTTCACATCTTTATTTCTTTTGCATTTCACATCTTCAAGTTATGACTATGAATAGGCACCAAATTTATTATATTAAAAAAAGAATTACAAGTGTGCCCGGGTGGCTCAGTCAGTTAAGCATAGGACTCTGGGTTTCGGATCAGATCATGATCTCACAGTTTCATGAGTTTGAGCCCCATACTGTCAGTGCAAAGCCCACTTGGGATTCTTTGTATCCCTCTCTCTCTTCCCCTCCCCCACTTGTGCTATCTCTGTCTCTAAGTAAATAAATAAATAAATAAATAAATAAATAAATGTATGTAATAAAAAGAAATACATCTGTTTAGAAAACAATCTTACTAGCTTAATTCAAGAGTGAATTAAATCTTGTAAATCTTGTTTAAATTTGATGCAAGGGAGTCAGACTATATACCAGTGGAGGCAAAGAGATCAAAGTGAAAGCAGAAAAAAATTACCATTATTATCTTGGTTTGTGTTAGATTAATTGGTATCAAAAACTTTTTTCCCCTGTGCTTCTGTTGGATGGTGAAAAGTGATATGATATTAAAGGAAATAAGATAGATTTCTTAATGGCATTATTATCTGGAAAAATTATATTACGTATATGCCAAAACTATATTTAAAATAATTTCCATAAGAGATCATAATTGCTATAGAGAAGCAAAATAATGAAGACTAAGAGATGACACCAAATTGAAAGGTATAACAGAGCTAATCACTGTGGCTGAATAATCCACAAAACCTTAAATAGTAATAGGATTGGATGATTCTTATTATTCCTGAAGATATATTTGTATATTTATCAGTGTGTATGTGCACCTACGACTATACACATGACATACACAAAGACAAATGCTTAATCTCTACTCTAACTGCCATGTACATTGATGATTATTCATTATAATATTTTCTGGTAAAGTTTTACGTGCTTTTCTGATGACACTTTGAACTAGAATAGAGCCAGCACTGAAGACTGTGGTGAGTAGAGGGTAATTGATAGGAATTAATTAAGGGTTGTAAAGCTGCATTGCTATTAACTTTTTGTCTACCTGATAATAAATCAGTTTATCACCAAATTTATGGGAGGAGTTTCACATGGCCTTCCTAAAATTTAAGTTGGTAAGCTTGCAAATGTGCCTAAATATTTCTAATACTTCTAAATATTCTAATATTTCTAAATATTTCTAATGCCAATGGTGGAACTATTTCACTGCCTATCAGTCACTTGGTTAGGTTTTTGTATGACTCTTTCACAAAATGTAGTTTTTGAGTCTCCCCTAATAGATATTGTATTATAGATTAAGTTTCATTTAGTGTTCTGTATTGTTCCATGATGTCCTCAGTGAATTCTTAAACTGCCTTTTCTTACCACAGTCTACTTAATTTAAAAGTATTAGAACTGTATGTTTTGCATTTAATTCTCTTTTCAAATTGATACGGAGAAGAGGTTATAGAGCACCTTTAGAAAAGAGAATAAAATTATCAAAATAAATAGCATATCAAAAGAAACAGGAATAGAAAATTTCTATAGAAATATAGAAAATAGAGATAAATATTCCACATCATAAAAGTCCTGTAAATAACTTACTCAAATGTAAAAGTATAAGAATAAAACATTTTAATGTTATTGACCTAAATTCATCCTGTTATACAGATCACTTAGAATCCTTAAAAGATATTTCAGGGGTGTCTGGTTGGCTCAGTAGGTTAAGTGTCCAACTCTTGATTTGGGCTCAGGTTGTGATCTCACAGTTTGCAAAATGTAGCCCCACATTGGGCTCCATGATGAGCATGGATCCTGCTTAAGATTCTCTCCTCTCTCTCTCTCTCTCTCTCTCTCTCACTCTCCCTCACTCTCTCTCTCTCTCCCTCTGCCTCTCTCTCCCTCTGCCTCTCTTCCCCATTCACTCTCTCTCCTCTCCAGAAAAAGAAAAAAGGTATTTCCAAATAAAAGTGCTTTTAATTGGAACCAATTTCACTTTTCTCCATGGTAATAATAAGCTCCCTTTGAGGCACATGGTCTCCTCCATTTGCCTCATCTCCAACAACCACACAGAGTATGTGCACGCACTTGGCATCCTGCCATTTCATCTAGGGAGTTTGCCTGCTTCACTACTATAGATCGTTATGTTTGTAATTTTGAACTTAATAGATTGAGAGCCCATTTGGAATTCTAGTTAATTGTCAAAATACGAGCAAATACAAAGGATGAATATAATTTACTATATACTGTATGATAAAAATGCATCAGCTACACCCACAAGTAAAGACCTAACACAAGGTATGTACCATTAAAAAAAATAATGTATTAAGTTCTGATGAACTCCTCTAATTATAGGCTAGAAAATTAAATATGTCAGAGATGATACTACATTAAAAGCTACACTATTTTTATTTCCTTCATGACACCAAGGAGGTGAAACACAAAAAATAACCAGGAAATGATGGGAAATAGTTTTTTATGATGTTAACCCCATCCCAATATTACATGGCCTTCCACAGACACTGACGTATTTCATGTCCCATGCTTCTGCACATATTCCCTGCTCCCCCACACCAAGCCTGTAATGTTCTTCATTCTGTGGCCTGCCTCTCCTACTCAAAGCACCATTCAATGATCACATTATCTGAAAACTAATCTGGACCCTGCCCTACTCATTTCCACTGAAATAGCATTGACCTATAACCTAGCTCTACTTCTTGAACATAACCTCTTACCACATCTATCACGTTGAACATAATTACCCATCTGTCTCCCATTCTAAACACCGAGTTTCCTAAGAGTAGGACAGGTTGTCTTTATGTGAAAACAGACAGTCAACTTCTTGGACTACAGTAGGGGCTCAACAAATGTTCAGTAAGTGATTATCACCAATTATTCACTAAGGTCTCAGTTTCTCATTTGGACATGATGTGGCAGGACTAGTGATATCTCAGTGCTTCTTAGCTCAAAAATACAGTCCAATTATACAAAACTCTGACCTTAATACCTCCTTTAACACTGTTGTCCACCTGCCTTGAAAATTTTATCATTTTGCTCTGAGCATACTCTTCTTTTTTCTATCTCTAAAAAGGGATACTTCTCTTGCCCTTTCATACTGAATTCCAGTGTTCCAAACTAAAAAGCTTAGTTTGCCTTTGCTTCCTCATCTTTCCTATCTATAATTCCCTCCTTGACATTTACACGTTTATCTGATTTCAAGTACCGATTATTTCAGCGTTTACATCTCTAGTCCTCAATACACATTGTGAGTATGCAGGTAGGTTTTGGTAGAGCAGTTTTTTAAATTCTTGCCTGCTTTTGAATTCTAACTCTGTAAACAGGAATAGTATTTCATGTATACATCATAGTGGTGAGAATTAGAACATATACAAAGTGCTTTAAGGTGGGGCCAGGTGCAAAGTGAGAATGCAAGAAAATAATGTGAATGTCTGCAGAGTATGTATTCAATAAATGCTTCTCTCTTATATGCACCTTGGAACCCATAGTGGTTTTAGATAGAACCCATAGGTATGAATGAACTGTAGTGTTATTTGTAGCTGTGGGAATTGAGTTTGGAACTAATCTTAGAAAATCCCTTAACCTTTCTTAATGTTTCTTAAAAGGGCCACCAGATCAATTAAATCATCCAAATAATCTAGTTAAAGAAAAAAGTCTATCAGCTGCCATGGCTTATTTAGGCTTACCTAAAGCCCATTTTAGAAAGGAAATACTATTTGTGTGACATGTTCTCAAGGGACATAAGTATTTGTAAGCATGCTTTTTTTTTTTTTTAATGTTTTATTTATTTCTAGGAGAGAGAGAGAGACAGCGTGAGCAGGGGAGGGTCAGAGAGAGAGGGAGTCACAGACTGAAACAGGCTCCAGGCTCTGAGCTGGCAGTCAGCACAGAGCCCGACGCGGGGCTCGAACCCACGAACCGCGAGATCATGACCTAAGCGAAAGTCGGACGCTTAACCGACTAAGCCACCCAGGCGCCCCGGTATTTGTAAGCATGCTTTTTTACACTAACAATTCAGGTAGCTTGAATTGCAACTTAATATTCTGGATTCAGTGGAGATAGGCATTATTTTTCTTTTAAAGTCTTGAAAATTAGTAGTTGATAGGAATTCTATAAAATCTAAATTCTAGGGCAGAGTTTCTTTATTTAATTGATTTAACTTGATTCTTTTTTTTTGTTTTGTTTTTTTATTTTGAGAGAGAAAGAGACAGAGAGAGAGAGAGACAGAGTGTGTGTGTGTGTGTGAGAATGTGGAAGGAAAAGGGGAAAAGGGAGAGGGAGAAAGAGAGAGAGAGAATCTGAAACAGGCTCCACACTCAGTGCAGAGTCTGATGCGGGGCTTGATTCTACAACCATGAGATTATGACCTGAACCGAAATCAAGAGTCGAATGTTTAACAGACTGAGCCAGCCAGACACTCCTGAAGATTCATTTTTTGAGTAGTTAATATCTTTAATGAAAGTTTATTGACGCATCATCCTTGCAAACAAGAAAAGTAGAAAAAAATATGACCCCGAAAAAGGCTTTCAAATATCTTAAAGCTACATCTTTTTTTATTGTTAAAAATTTGAAACTCTTTCATGAGGAAATTATAGTAAGTATATTTCAACATGCCATTTCATAAGTATTTTTCAATGTACCATTAAGAGAACTTATAACTTAATCTATTATGCCAGAATAGGCTAAACTTCCCCAAAATTCGAACATAAAAAACTGTTTTGTCAAACACAAAATACGGTACAAACATCTCACAGGGTTGAGCACTAGGGAAAATGTCTACTCAGTTCAGGTTTTCACTTTCATTTCCAAAAACATTCTATATCCCTCCCTACAAGTATAGTACTTTTTTCTCCATGCTGTCAAACACAGAAGTAGACAGAGTGTAAGCCTTAATGTTTCAGTATTTTTATATAAAATATTTTATATTAGACATTTTCCCCACAACATCATTAAATTTGCTGCAGAATTGCTATGGGCTTAATATAAATTTAGAAAGCAAAAGGAAAACATATTACTCCATGCACTGTTCCATCAACTGTCAACCATGGGCAAGAAAGCTAATGGCAAATGCCTTTTTCTTTTTGAACTAAACTTGGTTCACTCAGAAAACAAATTCTGACCTTCCCAATACTTTTCTTTTCATATATTTGTTAGAATGCATATTTAAATTGTATTTTGAATTATGAAAATATCAATAGGATGAGAAAAGACTAATGTCTGGCATCAAGTGTTCCAAAGAACAATAGTTAAGAGAGATGTTAATAGATACTATTTAAAAAACAAACAAAAGAAAGCTTTCATGTTCAAAAAGCCTCAAAACTCTGTATCAAACAAATAAAAACAGTTTTATTTACTACAAATTATGCAGAACCTTTAATATACTAATCTGGAGTAGGAATCTCCAAGGTATAGAAAGTAGCATTTCTAAAAAAAGATTATGGAACTTTTAAAAATTTATTTCTACCTAATTTCCATTTACTTGTTAGTTAATAAAATAATTACTTATTGAATGTTTAATATACTTCCAGTTTTCTCCAGCTTATATTCTTGTATGGCAGAGAGACAGAAACAGGTGCATAAATTGTGTTAAATGCTGAGTAAAGGGCAGATGATTTAATGGGGAAGGGAGAAGGGAACTTTATACTACAAAGGATCTCTAAAGAGATATGACATTTGAGTTGAGACTTGAACAACATTGTGAATCTAGCCATGAAAATGTTGAGAAAGAAAACCCTAGCCAGAGGAAGCAGAAGTGAGACAGTTAAGTGTGTCTGTTTGTGTTGTGGGAATAGAAAGGAGGCTGCTATGCTATGGCAGAACCACAGAGGGAGTAGGAGGGATGAGGTTGGAGGACACAGATAGATTAAGACATTATAAGACAATGTGAGATGTTTGAATTTTAGTGTAAACACAACACAAAACAAACTACTAGTGATGGTAGTAGAAGGGAAGAACAAGTGAATGGAAATTCTACGAGGGCAAATAAACACAGCTAGCCACAGAGCCTATTACAGTGCCTGGCCCATAGTAAGCACCCTGTAATGTTTGTTGAATTAAGACCCAGAAAGCGATAGTTCTTAGCTAGCAAATATAGATAAAACATATAAAGCAAAAAAGGAATATCTAATTTGGCAATGGTTCATTTAGACATGAATAATTCATATGAACTATTAAAATTTTAAAAGATATAGGAACTGGTTTTGGTGAGAGCTCATTCTGAATATAGTTGTAGTTTATAAATGACTTTAGTCCTGTTTATAAAATTATTAAGGGCCTACAGAGGTTGCTTTCATTTTTCAGATTTATTTCACTGCATTTAATTGGTGAATTAAATGTTATGGAGCATTTTTATATATTTAGAGAGTCTCAAAATTCTTAGGATATTTACCTCATAGATGACAACAGTCTACTCCATTTGCAGATGGGTACTTTGTAAACAAATGAGAGATTCTGAGGAACACACTCTTCCTAAAGCAGAATTTCTTAGAAATTGTATGTTTTAAGTGAAAACTTTTTCTGTTACCGTAAGTTA
>NW_027531999.1:1039366-1042364 GCF_008692635.1 Crocuta crocuta
TTCTGTTTCCCTAAGTTATAATAACATCCTTTATTTCAACTAAGTAATTTACTATACAATATTTTATAAATGTACATTTTATATGGTAATTTCCATGCAGATAACTTACTATGTAAATATGTAATATAGAGGTAAAGAAATTATCTAATTGCTCAGTAATACCTTTCAATACATATATGGTGTAAACATCTTTAGCTTAAATTACAGTATTAACACAAGAACATAAGTGATTAGTTAACTAGCAATTATAGCATAATTATTATCATGTTCATGATGAAAGTGATATTTGAAAATATATTTTCAATAGGTTCAGAATCATGAATGTCCTTTTCTTATTAATTATACTAATTCCAAAGGTTGGTTACAAATACAATTTTAAATCTTAACTTCATATACTTAATGTTTATTCAAAATGCACTATGATTTTTTTTTCAAACAATAGGAAATAAAAGTTTAAGAAAAAAATTTAAATGTTTGGAGGGGGAAAATTAATATTTATTTCCTATTCATACTATAGTTGAATTAAAAATAATTTGAGCAGAGAAAGATCACCTCAATTTTGCTAATGTTTAACCACCAGCATCTGCCTTTAATTTTTAGATTAAAGATTGTTCGTTGTATTTTTGACAATATTAGAGTTAAATAGTTTAATGTTAGGATTAGTGCTAACTAATTGGTCCAAATGAGTCAGGAATATAAACTATGATTATCACTTTTTTTTAAATTTTTTTTTATGTTTTATTTATTTCTGAGAGAGAGAAACAGCGTGAGCAGGGGAGGGCCAGAGAGAGAGGGAGTCACAGACTGAAACAGGCTCCAGGCTCTGAGCTGGCAGTCAGCACAGATCCCGATGCGGGGCTCGAACCCACGAACCACGAGATCATGACCTAAGTGAAAGTCGGACGCTTAACCAACTAAGCCACCCAGGTGCCCCTATGATTATCACTTTTAATTCCCTGAATATTCCTTTTGAAGAACTGAGATAAATCATAGGGTTATTATATTCACTAAATTCAGAACAGTTAGAGAATCAAGATCTTAGATTGCTGTTGAAAGAAGCATGAGTTAAATGACATACAATTTTAAGCCCAAAATATCTGAGTTCCATTTAGATATTCTGTTTAGATATTTAGAATTTCACTTAGTATAAAACAACAGGCAGGTCTTTTATATACAATACTATTTAGTATTTTTTGTAGTTATTCGTGTCATTTGAATGCAGGAGATTCTTAACATTGACCCCAAACGTGGATGATGTGATGTCTTGGAAACGGGAATAATAATCCCTATTCCAAAGATTGCTGTGAAGAATAAATGAAAATAGAATGTATTATGTATAGTAGTGTGCTTTGTATATTTTAAATATTCAACTAATTTTATTACAATTAAATGATACAACTGGTTAATAAGACCTAGGTCCTCCTGCTCTTCAAAGAGTAGCTTGGGTATTAAAGAGACATGCCTCCTTTAGAGTTCTTCTGTGATACTTCCTACGGAATCATTCCTGAGAAGAGTGAAATTCTTGTGAAATTGTTGGTACCTATTCTGCAGCAAATAGCATTTACTCTTCATAAATACGTTCGTACATATACAAACACTCATACATCTGTAATATATATATCCTACCTTATATATAGAAGACATACAATAAAATTATACATATAACATAGAATTTGCTAGAGATCTTGAAAACACCAGTCCCTGACTCTGCCCTCTTCCAGGACCGGGCTATAATAGATAACTAGTACCATTCTATTGATTACTAGGCTGACTTTTAAAGATATTCCCATGCCCCAAAGTCTAAGATTCTCAAACTATGATGAAGCAAAGAAACAAATCTATGTACCAAAATAAAAACCCCAGAGCAAAATAATACCCCAAAAAAATTCTTTCTGTAGAGAAACTGCAAATAAAAGTTTGATATGCACATTGGAATAGGATATCTATATCTATATTGATAGATATTCCTATAGATCTAAATCCTTATATATATATAGATCCTGATGTATCCATATATATGTATATAGTTATATATATGTCATCCATATATATAGTAGTTGCCTTAAAGATCAATTATATTTACTATGTGTTAAAAATCAGAAATTTAAAATCTACTTGTGTATTTTAAAAAATAAACAAAAGTTAGAATGAATGTAATTGGGGAGGAGTAAAATTTGAGAGTGAGTAGGTAAAAGTTTTTATTCTTTACAATGAAATATTTCTTTAGGCACTTATCGTTTAAGTACTTAGTGATAGAAGGAAAGACAAGACAGGGCCGTGAGGTTTCTTCCAACTGCAATCATTCCATCTTCAGAACTCATTCTGAATAAAATAAACATTATGAATAAACTGACTAAAACCACATGGTGAGAAAATCAGGTTCTGAAATAAAACATATACTGGACTTTAAAATATGGAATAATAATGACCTCATATGCTGAACATGATTTCTTTTGAGAAGGTTCATTTCTAGTAAAAGATGAATATATCAGATGCAGGAGCATCCGGTAAATGCATTTAGAAATTATACTCCCTTTTTAAACACAGAAGGAAATAGAAGGAAGAAAATCACTTTAGGAAACCTGTTGCAACATGGTAATATCTAAAAAATAAAGAAGTAAAAATGATTCTCCTACCAGAGCATATAAAACTAAATGCTTTGTCACAAATTACTAAAGTTACATAAAATCCAAACTGAATGAAGTAAAAAAGATAGAATCACCTTAATCAGTGTTTTCCTCAAGTTCAGAAATGGGAAAATATTTTGACAGTCAATAACCAAATGGATAGGGAATTATTAACAGTTTTTAACAACTTTCTTAGAAAAAATTATTTTGAGGGGCGCCTGGGTGGCTTAGTCAGTTAAGCGTCCGACTTTCGCTTAGGTCATGATCTCGCGGTTCGTGGGTTCGAGCCCCGCGTCGGGCTCTGTGCTGACTGCCAGCTCAGAGCCTGGAGCCTGTTTCAGACTGTGACTCCCTCTCTCTCTGACCCTCCC
>NW_027531999.1:1042426-1198132 GCF_008692635.1 Crocuta crocuta
CGAGCCCCGCGTCGGGCTCTGTGCTGACTGCCAGCTCAGAGCCTGGAGCCTGTTTCAGAGTCTGTGACTCCCTCTCTTTCTGACCCTCCCCTGATCACGCTGTCTCTCTCTCTCTCTCCTAGAAATAAATAAAAATATTTTAAAAAAAGAAAAAATTATTTTGAAAAGTTACATAACTCTTTCACCTTGGGAAAATTACAGGTACATTAAACTATGAAGGGCTGGTAGATTTTACCTGTCAGACGGACAAAAGCTGCAGGTAGTATGGATGGCAGCCTCCCATTTCTGTTAAGTCCATGCATTTACTCCTGCGCATTAAGGCAATGCAAGATAGGGACTGGGTTTGGTTTTGGACCCAGACTATCTCCATCTGCATCTTAATTTCTTTCTGTGAAAATCCAATCACAATCTTCTATTTGAAGAACATATTCAAAATAATTAACAACAGGTATGACACAATCCCATATGTTCAGAAAAAAAGGCCGTCTGTAGTTATCCAATATGGCCAAATAGATACTAGCTGCATATCAGCTTGTCTTCTACTAAAATATAGAAGTAAATCATTACCAAAACTTATGTCACTTCCAGAAAGGTTCCAGGTTCATCTATTTAACTTTCTCCTGGGTATCACAATTTGATTTTACAAGATGCCAACTCGTACCCAGCACAAAACCCAACACGTCTGATCCACAAAACCTTATACTCTTATCCCTGTGATCCTTATTTAGAAAATAACACTTCCACCTGAACTGATAAAAAAATTAACCTATTGCACAGGCCAAAAGCCAAAGAATCATTTTTTTTTAACCTTGGGCATTTTAAATCTTTATTAAAGTTACATTGCAAAACGTTAGGGAACATTAGGGACATTTCAAGAGAAAGGGTAAATGGAGATGCATGAGTCTTCTGCCTACCTGACTCGAATTGAGGACCAGCCCAGAGCCTTGCAGCTTGCACAAAACACTTTGCTTGCCTTGCCATTGTAGTCAATGGACTGTTGGGGAAATATTTCTGTATATATGTCTATACAACAAGTGTATAGTTTTCTAATCAGCATGTTTATTACTAAAAACTAAAACCTAATGCTTCCAAGATAGAGCTTGATCTTCCTTGCAGTCACAGAAACTGATGTTAAAAAATACAGTGCATTTTTTTAAAGTTGTTATTGAAATCCAGTTGGCATACAGTGTAATAATTAGTTTCAGGTGTACAATACAGTGATCCAACATTGTACATATCTGTACAGATACATCATCCGGTGCTCATCACAAGTGCCATCCTTACTCCCCATCACCTATTAACTCATACCCCCACCCACCTTCCTTATGGTAACCAGGCATCAGTTTGTTCTCTAAATATAAGAGTCTGTTTCAAAAATATCATTCTTGATATTCCAAGGGAGGCAAGTAGAGCAGAGAAGCTGTAGATGTTTTCAGGAGGCAATTTGCTTAGGCTTCATAAGCCACATTAAGGGTTTTTGAACTGTATTTTAAACATGATGAATAGCTCTAGGGCATTAATACTACACTATAAGATATGCAAAGATCCAGTTTTACACTCTAAATTTTTTCAACATTACTCAGTGTTGCCGGTTTCCAAGTTGCTTCTGTATCCAAACATGTTATTTTCAAACCGATTTTTTCTCTAGATATGATAATTTGCATTTTTAAATGAATTCTATTCCATCCTACTTTGCACATATTTCTAATTTCTTTATGTATTATTTGACTATATGATTTTCATGGACTTTGAAATACGTTTAAAGCAATGACTTTAGCAATGACTAAAAGTTTTGTGAACTCTGCATCTGTATGTTTTCCTAGTTTTAAAACTATTAAGTGGCATAGGGTATACTATCTTACTTTTGCATATACTGTTGCATGTATACTCACGATTTTAAGCAAGCTTTTTAATGCATTAGATTCATAGAATATTATATTTGTCAGTGCAGTTTTATTAGATATATAGAAACACTTCAGTAAATTTTTCTTAGATATATATTATGGTATTTTTACATATATATAAAGTACTTCATGTGTGATTAATATTTCTTTATAGGGTAATAATTTCAATTAATTTTAAAATATTACTTTATTTGAAATGTGAGATGAAGAAATATTTTTATTATTACCATTTATTTAGAAGATGTTACAATATACAGAAATACTCTCTCTTTTTCAATTAAGATCTTGGTCAATAAGAATTTCCAGCTCAATTTTTCTATATATAGAGGTATACTTAAGACAAGTATCAGATAAAGAAAAAGTGTTAACTCAGTAATTCATTCTTCTCTTTATTCATTTAGGAACTATTTTAGTTGCTTATTATGTTACTGTTATAGTGAATAAAATACTGAAGCAGATTACAAGTTGATCTTCCAAGTGCTAGCATTCTTTGTTACCCCTAAAAAGATATTAGACAACCAAACTTATAAGATTTTTGTTTGCTTTATTATGACTTTGAAAAAGTCTGTTTGTCATAGTAAGTAAAGGATTTTTTAATTAAAAGAAACAAGTAAATATTTATAATTTCTATGAGAAGTAAAATATTTAGCATTAATTTATAAATAATAGTCAAAGCAATTGTTAAAGCCTTGGCAATTAAAAATGACTAAATTATATGAACAAGAAATCCATAAAACAATAAATATACATTATTTGAAATAACATTATGCTTGTTTATTATTACTAATGAGGATTTGAAAGTCTATGATGGTTTGAATCCAGAGTAGAATCAAGGTTTTAGACAGCAGAGTTGGAATACATTTCAAAACTCAAACTTCTGTACACAAAACTAATCTTTAGAAAACAACAGAATGTGTGAAAAGATTTATGTACAATTATATTAAATTTATTTTATTTAAAATTATAAAACAGGGGTGCCTGGGTGGCTCAGAGGGTTAAGTGTTGAAACCTTGATTTTGGCTCAGGTCATGATCTCATGGCTTGTGAGACTGAGCCTGTGTAGGACTCTGCATTGATAGTGCAGAGCCTGCTTGGGATTCTCTCTCTCCCTCTCTCTGCCCCTCTCCCTCCCCTATCTCTCAAATAAACTAAAAAAAAAAAGCAAACAAACAAACCCAAATTGTAAAATAATCTGTTAAGTCTTTAGAGACTGATTGAACAAAATACACACTAAAGATGGACATTCATACAGCTGTTTAAAAATACATGCCATGTACAGATAAAGGAATATAGTCATTTAATTATCTTGAATGATAAAAAACACAAAAAATAGTGTATCCCTTTGGTCTCTATTTTGTTGTGTAGATATTTATACATATGGATACGTAAGTATGTATTGATAAACAAATACAACAAAAGCAGAAAACTGAACAAAGATAATTCTGGAGGGCATAAATATACATAAGTTTTCAAACTTTATACAGCAAAATTTAGAAAACATATTACCTTTACAAGAAGGAAATTTATCAGTAAATATGGTCCATTTATAAGCATTTAAGAACTATGTGGAATATACAAATAAAATGTAAAGACTCTGAAAGATAAATAAAATTAGTGCTATAGTAGAAGATTGAGCACAGTTTAGAGATTCCAAGATGAAACAATTATTTCCACTAAAATAGTTCACCAACAGAGGCTTTGCAAGCTTTTAATTGAACCTAAAAAGATAGGACTGAGGCTCACCATAGTGAAAAGCAACAAGACATCAATATGTGTATTTTGGGGTAAAGATAATAGTTATTTTTGCAAGGCCAAAGCAGAGCCTGCATGAAGGAAGTCATTTGAAAGAATTTGGAATTTTCCTAGCAGGTAATAGTAATCCTTCACTGTCTCATAATATAAAATAAATAAATAAAAGCTGAGACTATGTCCCATTACCTGGTAGCAAAATAAGCACATTCTCCTTAAGTTTATCAAGTTAACTGTTCATTCAGTGATTAGTTAAAAGAGTCATTGTCCAATTTTCTACCCCAAGAAAGGGAAGTCATGTTTCATGATTATAAATAAAAGTAAATAAATGTGCAAATTGCAAAGATTTCTCTCGATTAATTTTTTTTTTTTTTTGGCTTTTGGAAAACTCTAAGGCTGAAAACACTTTATAACCTTTTCTCTAGAGTCCAAAAAAATTTTTTTAGATCTCTCATGTGCTCTCTTTGAAGGATGTCAGTCTAGACTATTTCCCATAAGACCCCTCAAAGTTTTATCTACTCTTAGATCCATAAGAAAGTCTTTTAAAATGACTCTTTTTTTCCCTCTAAGATTATAAACAGTTTCCCTTTTTTAAAATTCTGTGTTAGAGGTTTAAAGCATGTAATATGGGAGAAAGATTTGTAATAAACATTTTAAATAATTGCAATATTCATATTCTAAACTGTTCTAGCCTTACAATTTGACACAGCTTCAAAGGAAGTATCTTCCAAAATCAAATGAGTTTCTCAGTATATTTTTTTCAGAATAAGACATTGAGATTGTTTTTAAGGGTACTATAAATTTAGTCCCTGTATTTCTCACTTAGACCACTTTATCGACATCCTTGGTCTTAAAATATCACCTCTCAGCTGTTAAATTGATATATTGTAAATGTGCATTATTTCATAGCTTTGGACATATTTAAATATACATATAATAACCAGATAGTTAAGTCCTTTGTCTACTGTATTTTCTAGATTTAGAAACTTCTAAAAGAGCTAACTCTAGAAGTCTCCATCAACATTTTAGAATGACTCTGGCTCACCTGTGACAGCTGCAAAAACTTATGTGAAGGACTTTATGATACTGACACAGAAATCAGTGATAGAACTGAAATGAAAACAGCAAGAAGCTAGGCACCTGGCTGCTGGAATCACACTGATGACATTTAAAGCCCGTGTCTGCCACTAACTACTTATGTGACTTTAAGCAAATTATTTGAACTCTCTGCTATTTTCCTCATTGGTAAAATTAAGGTAGCAATACAGAATTCAATATTATGATGCTATCTAAGCACCAAGACACATACCTGACACAGAATAAATGCCCAATAAATATATGCTATTATTTTATTTTAGATATATACAAATACAGAAAATAATATCTCATTCCAATTTTTCAAAGGAGCACATATCTAAATGCTGAGTAATTTCTTATGAGACCTTACGGATGTACTTATTGCTTTTTTTCCCTATTGTTTCCTCTGGAGTTATTCAAAAATGCATTTCCTTTAAGCAAGTTCTAATGGCTGTCACTATGATTTAAAGCTTTCTACAGAATCTTTCACATAGGGTATGGCTGCCTAAATTACTTTGGACCTAATTTTAGATAAACTGCCATAGCAAGTGTTGAATAAATGCATGAGTAAGCAAAGTAAAGCAAAACAGATATTTAGCATTTGTGACTGGTGTTATCTTCCTGCAGTGTTTGAATAGAAGTAGTTAAAGTGGTTAATTAGGTCCCCCCCAACACACAAATTTTCATGTTCAGAAACATTACCTTACATTCATCATCTCTCTAAAGGGCTTGTCATTGAATTACCTCTGAAAGAGAGAAAGAGAGAGCGAGAGAGATCAGATCAATTCCAGATGCATTTCTCCCAGGACACCATCTCATCTTTTAACACAATAATACCAAAGTATAAGGTAAAACTCCATATTAAAATACATTTAGGCCATGTGGGATTTTTTTTTTTTTGTAGAAAAGCTCCATAATGTAAATGATATCTTAGTAAAATTAAATCCTACTTTATCGCCATGATATTTTTATTATACATATTAGTTATTGAATTGGATGAACATCTTAAAAATAAAATGAATTTGATGCAATTAATTTAAAAGGTGATAAATGGAAGGAATGGCAAAATTCTACGACTTGCAGTTGAATTTTAATGTATAATGGAAATGAAAGCATGGATTACACACAGGCCAAGGCTGAAGCCCCTCCTCCTTCACATTCCCCCCCTCCCCCCACATACATAGTAAGCACAAAGGTCTCCTTCAACGGTTGGGATAGACATGTATTCTAAAACAATTTCATTTTAGCAGTATTATCTTCAAAATCATTATTTAAACAACCTTTAATTAGTGCATGTGAATTATTTCCTCCTCATGCACTATGATTTGCTTTAGGCGGCCTTAGCAGATAACTCAGACATTGGTCTCTGAATCTCCTCATTATTACTCCATGCCTCTACTGAACTGAATGCAAACTTTGAATGCAAATTGACCACAGGGTGAAATCAATAAAGTGCACCCAAATGCTAAATGAGATCAAAGAAAAAAGCCATAAGAAAATGGACAAATCGATAAACTGATGAAAGGTGGCTAAATGTAAAGTTATTATTATCAATCATAAGCACAAAACTCACTTTTAAAATGTCAAGAGAAAAGTTGAGCATTTAAAAGAAAGAAAAAAATGAAAAAAAATAGATGCTTTATTAATTAAAAAGCATAGTTCTCTTGTCTGGAAAATTGAATACTTGCAACTTTATGGTATTCTCATAATTACAAAAAGGCCCTTATTGATAGTTGAATCATTTACAATTCTTCCTAAGTCTCTTTAGTTTATATTCAATCACTTCAGATTTAGTTGACTTCAGACACAGGGAATATTTTTCATGAAGTTTTGGGGAAATGCTATTTTGAGCCCTGGGAAATTCACTGACTGAAAAAGTGTATGCACTGACAAAGAACCTGCTTGGGTATTAAACCCCACCTATGTGATGAATTAAAGTTATTTTAAACTTGGAACTCTGGTTCTCAAGCATGCATGTTCAGACTATCAGAGCCAACTGCTGCTAGGCAGTTGAGGTAATTCAAAAGGATGCCTTTTGCCAACATTGTGCTTTACAGTTTGCTAAGATTTTATTTCTACTCCCCTATGGCCATCTAGTCTTCTCTTCCAGGCTATATGACTGGCTGTAGCTTTAGTAGATGAGCTACAGGCTTCCTACATGAGCATGAATACCAATTTTTTTTGAAGGTGGTCTACAGTTCCAATTTCTGCCCTGTCACTTTTAACCTCACTCTTCCTGGTTTCTTCTTCACATCTGAATTTTCTATATACCTATGTATTCTGCTATTCAAAAATACCTCTTGCCCCTTTCACTCAACAGGTAGTGTCTATCATAGGCTCACAACATTGCAGGTGGGTAGAGGGTCATAGCAGCAGTTAGAGTGAAACATTTTTATTGTTCAGTTCCTTGCTCCTTGAGAGCTTGTTAGAAATGCCGGCTGTATCCCGTCTAGACCTACTGAATTAGAATCTGCCATTTAACAGGATCCCCCAAGTGATTCAGATACACATTACATTTTCCAAAATGGTGAAGCTAACACAGTTCATTAGCTGGGAAAGTAAAATGACTCCCTCTCTTTATCGAGGGGCTCCCTGTCCCTCAAGTTGGTGTCGTTGGAGGTCGGTGGATGGATAGAGCTTGAGCGAGTCAAGGTAGGCCATTCTCTTTCCACCGTCCAGGTCACAGATGAAAAGGACTACATGAACACACCCAATTGAGACACACTAACCACCAAACAATCCAGCTCCCCAGAGCAGAGGTCTCCAACACACAGTATGCTTTTGTCACCCATGAGCCATAGTATGTTACTATAATACATAAATATTTGAAGTAGATATGATACTAAACTTTTCTATAAAATGTGTGGTAAGCAAGCATTTTCAAAAATAAACTTCACTTTAGGAAAATCTACCAAACTGTGTCTCACCATTAACAGTACAGAAATCATGCTCTCTAACCAAGTGAATCCAGAAGACACAGGACAGGAGAGAGAAAACACAAATTTTAGAAACTAAAAACCTGAAATAAATCTTTCTTTCTTTCTTTCTTTCTTTCTTTCTTTCTTTCTTTCTTTCTTTCTTTCTTTCTTTCTTTCTTTTTTCTTTAGGAAGCAAATATCTAATCCTTCCATTATGTATGTGAGTGTGTGTGATGTTTTTAAGACTGTCTCATTTTCAATGCTATGCGCTTTCAGCATGCATACAATTTTTAAGAAGAAACCTATTTCAGAATATAGTTCAGACTTAGAGGCTGAAAATTTAAAGTCTGTCCCCATCTGCACCACTGATTCCATCTACGAAGCGATAGCAACTGCACAATAAGGGTGCAAAAACACTGTATAAAATGTGTGTAGGGCATGTCTACCACAACGAAATAAAAAGGCTATATTTCAAAACATGGCACTCCATTTTAGTAGAGGTGTACACTGTCGTTCTTAAAATAAATGCTCTCTGCTCCGGATGCACCTTTCATAGGCATATAGTACATGTCTACACTGCAGTTTTGATAGAACAATATTATTTTTCAATCTTGGCTCACAATGTACACTGCTAGATAATTTTAATATTTATGTAAACATCCAAAAAATACAAACTATTTTCCAGTAAAATGGAATGCAGGAAATTCAAGTTGTAAGAGTAATAAAAGTTAATCCAATGTTTTCCTTAGTTGGCTTATGCCTGGATTATTATTAAAACATTTAAACTTTATTACAAAAAGTTCTATTCATTACAGTTCCTTTGGAAACTTCTTAGAACAATTATTATTTAAAAACTAAAGTTTTCTTCTGAACTCTCTACTGATATGAAAAAACAGTGTTTCTATGTCCTTGAGATTTGATCTCTTCTCTCTCTCTCTGAATAGTACATTTCTGTCATAATTCCCAGAGGATAATTAAGTAAATATTTGTGATTATGACTGACTCCTCCCCTACAACACACTTACAGACTGAAAATATTTATGGAATGCCTGGGTCCTTTAAAAACTGGGTTTTTTTGAGGGAGGAAAAAACATTGATTCAAGTAATTACTTGATTCAAGTAATATTCTTAAAAATTTCCAGAACTTCTCTAAAAGTGTGGTTCATAAAAATGGGTTCATAAATTATATATAAATATCTCAGACTTGATGGATAAGCAGATTACATATGGTAGTTTAAATCAGACATTTCCTAAATAGTTACTTGGCTAAGCAGCTTCTCTTTCTTAATCTATATTGCAAAATGCTGGTAAAATGCTACAAATTCATGTAATATGTGAGATTATGAATTTATAAGTTTGTTTAGTGATACAAATCTGGATCATCCAGATGAAAAACAGAGATCCTAATCCCAGTATAGCTGATGATTGACTCTTTCCTATACCATTTTGCTCCCCAGTAATAAAACCTTTCATTATGGACTAATTACCAGGATGAACTGGTCAATTTCTACTACTTTAGAGAAGGGAGGTACTGCTGGACATGGCCTATAGTCAATTTTATTCACTTCTAGTAACACTGACATTTGACAAGTGGTGAAGAAAATATTCTATTTTTGATGCCCTAAGACCTAGAGAAGTAGACGCTTAAAGTACCTGAAAAGGAACTGAAGTGTAATCTTCCAACATGAAGCTTCACTTCGTGTGTAGCTAGAGAAAACAGTCTAAGGGTCAGCATCTTATAATGAAAACAATATGACAAGAGCATTCATATGAGGTAAGGATCCCTCAGGCCCTACTTACTGATGTTGTGGTGCAGGTACTAATGTTTTAGGCATGCACATTTTAAGATGGAGGCAACAGGACTTTGTACCTTAAACCCTCTCCAAAAAAAAGGACAAGAATAGGAAAATAAGCCAGTGTAAGGAAATTCCTACTCAATATCTAAAGATCTTAATATCTCAATGCAATAACATGATGCCTTGACTTGTTTCCTGCTTTGAAGATCCTGGTCATTTATGAAGTTTGTAGGGAGACAGCACCTAAACAACCGAAACTGAGATTATGTAAGATTTTGTAGGACTTTGACCATTAATCCATATTATTACAGGCAAAACATAGATATTTGACTTTCAAATGCATTTTAGGCATATATTAAGTACAGTCTTGAAAATGTACAAGAATCTAATTTCTAGATTTGGGGAAACAGACCCTAAATTGATTCTCATAAGTTTTTTATACATATGCTTTCATTTCTAAATGATAATAAGTAATTTCCCAAATAATTAAAACTAATGAGCATCTGTAGTCTTTCTGAACACTAATTCGACTACCTCTCTATCATTTACTAATTTTTTTGTATTGTGTTTGTAAAATTCATAAGTATAATCCCTGTACATCTTAGTCCAACTCTGTTCTTCACAATAAGATGTAACACAGCAGTGTTATATAATTATTGCTGCAAAGTTATATTACTAGGAAAGTATTCTGGATGGATAATGTTCGTACATTTTATTTTTTTAAGCTTATTTATTTTGAGAGAGAGAAAGAGAGAGAGCATGCACACACACACAAGCAGGGGAGGGACAGAGAGAGAGGGAGAGAGAGAGAGAATCTCAAGCAGGCTCCATGCTGTCAGTACAGAGTAAGATGGAGGGCTCGATCCAACAGTGTGAGATTATGACCTGAGCCAAAAGCAAGAGTAGGTGACTCAACAGACTAAGCCAGTCATGAGCCCCAATGTTCATGTTTTTCAACAGTGATCAAAACTGCCCAAGAAATACCCACATACTAGTCTCAGCACTTGTCGTTTATCATGTTGATGAGTCCAAGGCACAGCTTTTGGAAATAAATGACAAAATGAGTTCTTAAGAAGCATCTGTGTTTTGTATGAAGTAGAGTCAAATACAAAGAGAGATGCAGATAGAATTTGCGCAAGAAAATGGTAAAGGAAAACGAAGATCAGAACTAAGTATTTACAAAGATATAGTGATAGAAGAACACTGAGTAGGGCACATGGATAGGACAATGTTTGACGTAATTGAGACAAAAATCTCCAACACCTTTTTCATTTGGTGTTCCAACTCTTCCATATTTATTCTATTACATTTCTTTCCTCTGCACATCAGTAATTCTTTATATTTTTTGTACTCATGTTCTGTTTCCTTCTCTCCTTTCAGCCCTTAAGTTATTTCCCACCTTTCTCAAGCCTAATCTTTCAGTCAGACAGCAATTTCTATAGGCCTTGCTCATTCTTCAAGAATAATACTTAGGGATAAAGGGATTGCTCTTCAAGATCCCTTGGGAGCCTGGTGGGAGCTGGGGAATCATCCCTTACAAATAAAAGCTTTCCACAAATCACTTTGGAAACTATTTTAATAATGAAGACAATGTGTAGAAATCATTCTAAAAAAGAAAGAAAACTAAATGTTTCCATTAAAATAAGGTAGAGATAAAATACAATATAGAATACATTAAAACCATTAAGAAATAGTAAAAAATTTAATATTTAAGAAAATATAAATTCAATTCTTATAGGAAATTATGAGTGGATTAAAGAAAAATATAGATACTGAGGAAGGGAAACACTAAACATATCTACAGGCTGAAAACCCCCTAGAAACCAATAATATTGCATTGTCGTATGAGAATGAGTGCCTCTTAATAGCCATTAGAAAATTTATCTTAGCAATACAAAGAATTTACTTCAAAAAGTAGATTCTGATTTCTTTGTTCTAAAGCCTATGGGGATATAAAATGTGTCCCAGAAGACAAAGAAATCAATGTAAAGATAACAGAGCCACTACCCAATCTTGAGCAGCATTAATTGTCACTCAGGAAGATCCCCCAAGTGCCATGATAAAGTTGAGAATGAGAAAGGAAAAGGAGGCTCCAGTGACTGGCAGGAAACAGCAAAAATTTGGTAATTTGTGTGTGTGTGGGGGGGGGAGGGATTAGTCTCTTCTATTTCCAGTGAAACAGATGTAGGTGTAGCTATTTGTGGTTGTAGCTATTAATCCTCAATTGTTCTACTCTGACAGTGTGATATGTGTAGGGATTTGGAAATAAGGGAATGAAATGTTTCCCTTATAGCTGAAGTCTTGTTTTCATGTGGCTGAGTTTTATGTGATTTGATTGCTCCAAAGGCTGGTTTAGAATTATCGTAGTCATGTTCAATACCTGACCTTTGGAGGACTTGCCAGTGGCCTGAAAACACAAAATGTACTGTGTTACATTCTCCCCGTGTCTGTGCTGTCATCTGTCATTGTGGCACTTGTTTGGAAAAGAAAGAAATAAAAATACAAGGAACTTTTTTTTTATATATAACAGGCATTACTTTTCAAACAACAGTGTTTACCATATACTACATATTGTCTGATCAATGCTTTAGGTGGTATGTAGATCAATAAACAATTTTTCATTCTTTGTTGTAAAATCCCCTTGACTTATTTGATATACTAGACTTACGAACCCAACTATGCCAAGTATCTCAGCCTCTCTGAGCCACAGGTTAGCTCTCTATTACATAGGGATATTCCCTGTCTTGCAGGTGTTATAAAGATTCAAAGCGATTCTTTAAGTACAGAAAGTTTGGCACATTGAAAAAGTGCAATAAATCGCAGCATTTGTTATTATTATTGCTATTGTTCTGGTTGGTATTCTTAATTCTTATCCCAGAGAGTACACATGCATATGAGCATGCATGTGCATTAATGTATACTTTTAAGGCTTTAAAGGAAAGATCTTAAAATATAATAGGCTAAAAAAGGTATATTTTGATTTAGAGGAAAATGTGACAGTTGTACAATGAAATGAAAACTTCCCCAAGATACTTATCTTGTATACAATCTGTGAGTATGAACTTTTTATTGTGTCTGGATTTCACTAATTTGAAATTATTCCTTTCTTCCTTCGTTTGCAAAAAGTGAAGAAAAAAAGAAAATTATTTAAATTCCTATGTCTCATAATAAAGTAAAAGTGATAAACACTTCAATTTTTCTCTTGGTTACAAAAATAAGCTCGCTGTCTCTCTCACACACACACACATACACACACACACACACACACTTCTTGCCTTGATCTAATGCTGCTTTTGTGACCTTGAAAAAGTCTTTTAACATTTAAGTCTTAATGTTTTCACCCATAAAATCAGGTCAAGGAAGTTATTTTTGATCATATTGATTTGAAACTCAAATTAGATAATTTACAGAAAAGCACTGTGTAATTTAAGAAAGTTCAGAGAAAATACTTGCCCTTACGTATAGCTGAAGAGGAAGAAATAGACTGTAAAAATATTACATGATCCCTTAGATCTATATCTCTTCTGTGAGAAAGTCATTTTTATCTATAATTCATGAATTTATTTGTTTAAAAGTGCATTAAAATGACACAGTTTAAATTTAGGTTTCCAGCTGAAGTTTTGCCTGTCACTAAATGTAGTTGTAAGACATACACTGTCAGAAAGATAGTCACGAAAGGAGACGACAGACCATAGAAAGACAAAGTCGTGCTCCAGCATATGGATTCCCCTCCATTGGCCCTCTTTCAGGAGGCTCTTTCCCTCTGCTTCGTTGATCTTCCAGCCTTTGCTTAAGTCTTCTCAGATCATTTTCCAGATACTCAAACTGCACCATCATCTGCTCCTTTTCAGCTGCTTCTATAAACTGCTCCCTTTAGGGGAGACAAAATTATCCTCAATCAATTCTAGGCAAAATCTGACCTTATTTTACTTTATTTAACCATTCTCTCCTTAAGATTAATCAAGATGGCACTGTACTATATGGAAATATATTTCTACATCAGACAATTTAAACAGAATTTGTTATTCCTACTTACTCTTTGAAATGTTATTTTCTACTGATGGTTGTATACTAAATTGAAACTCATGCAGTTACAAAAACCTATATGTTTGGATCAGTTCAAACTGTCCTATATCCACTCAACTCATTTGAATACTTCAGAGCAGTTCAATTTTTCCCTCTTTTCTGTGTAGAAATAGTCTCAACATTGATTTTTAAAAAAGTTAAAATGGAATAATTTTCCTTGTTCTTACCTGTAGAGAACTGTGACATGACTGAGTTGTATGCAGTTCTAAAATAAACAAGAACTCTTTTATATCCTACATCTCGGAACACATAAAAATATCTTTTCCTGTTCAAATACTTTTAGTAACTCATAATGAATGCAAAGGAAAACTTCTGCAAACTCTATTTGGATAGCTTCAGCAAGTTTAACTTATATCCTCGAGAAATAGATACAAATCCCCAAGGAATAGTAATTCCCGTGAACCAAATCATTTCACCTAAAAACTGGCAGCTGTTGACATTGTAACACCTTGCAAGAGTGTTTGTAGCCATGCATCATGATCATCATGATCATAAATGACTACAATATAATAATGAGTTGCCTAGGTATAAAAGGAAATATATAGAATAATTACAAATAAGTAACACGTGAGCCTGAATTTCTAGGTTTAAAACAGAGTGTAATTCTGCTGAACAAAATCACTTTTGAGAGATGTGCCGGATTATAGAACAACTATAATTATTATCAGACCCTATCCTAGTAAGAATGAGTATTTCAAAAACACCCAGCGGCATATACAGTCATCAGCCAAAAATTGATTATTCACAGGTGGATTGCCCACAATGCAGTCTCCAGGCACAGCAGATTTCCCTGCTCAGCTGCTTTATAACACCTCAGGCAAACTCTGCTCTCCAGTGTAGCGTTTCTGCTGCTCACTCAGGCTGCCCTACCCTTTGCAAATTATATAAGGTGTTGGACGGCCCAACCCTCATGCCTCATCTTCAAGAAGTCCAGTCAACCTCTCCTGGCCTTCTGCCTTGTCACTCTCAGGTGGCTCTCCCAGGTCTACAGGTAAATGCATGCCTCCAAAACATTTCTACTCTGTTGTCCATTAGGAGTCTCGACCATTTCCCTAGAGTCCTGAGTACAAACATAAATCTCTTTTGAATCCCTTCTCATCTCTACTTCCCTGCACAGTATCTACTGCAGAGAATTGGGAGAGTGTAAACTGACCCAGAGACATTTCTAACTGTTGTAGTAAGCACTTCTTAGAGGCTGCCCTGGAAAGGGCTGGGAGTTCAGAAATAGCAAAATAGAAAATCGGAAAGCCTTCATATTACTACAATCAGGAGCCAAAAAACATTAGAGGGACATGAGCTTTAGAGGAGTCCTAAAATTTACATAATAACCACATATTTGAGAATAATTATAGCCAAACCACTATATTTAAGGGCTTATAAAACTAAGGAATATACATATCTGTGTCATCCCTGTCTTCCCAGTGGCTAAACAAATGCCTAGTAAAGAATAGAGTTCAACAAAAACTATTAATTGGAGAAAAAAAAAGTATTTAGAGTGCCATTTATTGACAGCTTATAAGAAATCCTAGTTTGACCCAATGGAGAAAAAGATCAACTGGTTGGTAGTAGTTAATAAAATACTTGAAATGATTAGCACCCCCCAAAATAACTCCTCAAAATCATTTCCTGTAATTTATGCAGTTGATTGGAATGCAATTTGATTCCCCAACTGGGGTGAGATATTAAAAAAAATCTTGCAATGGGGCGCCTGGTTGGCTTAGTCGGTTAAGCGTCCGACTTTTGCTTAGGTCATGATCTCGCGGTTCGTGGGTTCAAGCCCCGCGTCGGGCTCTGTGCTGACTGCCAGCTCAGAGCCTGGAGCATGTTTCAGAGTCTGTCACTCCCTCTCTCTCTGACCCTCCCCTGCTCACGCTCTCTTTCTCTCTCTCTCCTAGAAATAAATAAAACATTTAAAAAAAATCTTGCAAACATTACAGTGAATTTCTTTTTCTTATAAGGTTAGGTTCTCTTTTATGTTGTCACTAATGGAAGATGTATCCATTCCCTTTTAGTTCTTTACTCCTTTTTTCTTTGCCCCATTTGTTCGTTTAGTATTTACTAAAAGTCAGATCCATTCCAGGCACTAAGCAAAAACAAAATATTCCTTATAGCCAAATTCTCAATGTCATAAAAGCATCTTAACATAGGGACCATGATCTATTCTGGGACATCAGGAAAGAATACCCTGAAAAAGTGACATTTAAACTGAGATCTGAGAGATACTGCTTTAGATCAGATTCATCAGAGTGCCAATATTAAGATGAATATTCTCGTGCAAGTGATTTATGAAGGGAGTACTCCCAAATGTAGGAAAAGCAAGATAAGAAAGGGAGCAAAAGTCAAACCAGTGTATGATTTCTGACAAAACAACAAGTACCAGTAGACTGAGAGCAGTCCTTCAGAGAAAATACTGTATGTGGGCTCTGATGCAAAAGCATATAGAAAGAGTTTGGAAAAGCACACAGAGTTCATAAAAAGAGATCCTAGGAGATCTGGACAGACCACTGACAATATATGCTACTGATGCCTGGAAGTAAGCCTATAAAGGTTTTAGAGAATATTCCAGGCACAAGGAATATCATGTATTAAAGTCCTGGATAGAAGCATTCAAGGAACTGAATAAAGTCCAATGAGGAGAACATAGTGAAACAAGAAAAAGCATAATATGAGGCTGCAGACATTAGACATGCTGGACCTTCTGAGGCTATGTAAGCTATATAAGCTAGAATAATACTAGCTACTCAAATATGCCAATCCCAGAATGTTAGTGGCTTAGCATAATAAAGTTTATTCTTTGTTTACCTGAAGTCCATAATAGCTGTTTGTAATTAGTGAATGGCTTCTTGCATGGGGTGTTTCATGACCCAACTGCTTCTATCTTGTGATTCTTCCATCCCTGCCATCTTGTGTGTTGTCTTTATCTACATGGAAGAGAAGAGAAAGAGTTGAGAAGCCCCAGTAACTACATAAAACTCTGATCTACAAAGGATGACTATTCCTTCCACTCATATTCCACTAGTGTGAGAACCATTTAAAAAAAGAAAAGAAAGAAACTGGAAAATGCAATTCCATGCTTGGTAATTGCCTTGACAAGCCCGCACTATGGAAAGGAAAATTTATGAACAAGTTAACATTTCTGCTATCTCAACCATGTTATGGATTTGTGTGTTTTTCATAAAACAGTGGAAACATTCTTAAGGAAAAAATGTAACAAAATGGATGGTGTAAATTACTTTAACTGGTGTATAAGGTATAAATTCATTATAGAAAATAGTGTATTTATAAAATAAGCTGGGTTGAAAGTTAATAGCAAAATGGTGATTGAAGTGGAAATAAAAGATTATTAGATTCAAGAGTTTGTCATTTTGAGCATTGGGTGTTATATTTAAGTGATGAATCACTAAATTTTACTTTTGAAACTAGTATTACCCTATATGTTAACCAACCAGAATTTGAATCAAAACTTGAAACATAAAATTTCAAATAATAAAAAAAATGATTCAAGAGTTTTTAGAAGACAAGTGGACTTTAGTAGAATAAATGAGACATGAAGAAGAAAAAATTATCACAAATGAATTCTAGGCCCTGGCCTATATTTCTGTATGAATAGTATTTCCATTCACTGTCATAAGAAATACAAAATGAGGACCATACTTTTTAGCGGCTGTTTATGGATATTATAAATTTGTCTATGTCATTTTTGAGATTGTGTTGCCTTTGGTACACCCATATTGAAAAGCCACTTTTATACCTTTGCTTGCCAGACTCTGCATATTTGAAAATCTTAATTAAAATGTCTCTATTGAGAAGGACAAACACCATATGTTTGCACATATAGGAAGATTAGGAGGAACTTAACGGAGGACCATGGGGGAGAAGAAGGGGGGAAATGGTGGGGGAAAGGGAGAGAGGCAAACCATGAGAGACTCTTTGTTTGCTGAGAACAAACTGAGGACTGATGGGTGTGGGGGGGAAGGGGAGATGGGCATGGAGGAGGGCACTTGTGGGGATGAGCACTGGGTGTTATATGGAAACCAACCTGATAATAAACTATTTGTAAAAAAATAAAAATAAAATGTCTCTGTTGGGATATTAGAATATCAATAAATGACACTCATCTCAATTCTCAAATTCAGAACCAGCTCACAGATTGGAGAGTAAGACAGATAGAAATAAAAAAATTACCGTCATTACTGTTAAACATATTTGGAAATGTGACTTGAGCCTGAAGACAAGTTTGGTTTCCTGTTTCTGTGTCCCAGAATTGAACTTACCCACTCAGACATGGTCAGAGTGCACAAGCACAGGCTTCTCTGTATGGTCTTATCCTATAACATGTCAAGGCATGAAAGAGCAAGAAATGTCTTCTTTTCGTATGTGGAACTGTACAGCCCAGTTCCTTCTGCCAAACTCAGCTACTTCCATGAGGAGGTATGAAGAAGAAGAGAGGTGTGAGTAAAAAGCCAGAGGGAGGCCAGAGAAGCACTCTTGCTTCTGTGGAAATCTGGAGAGTCAAGTCTAAGTGGTCCACCTTAACAATTATTCATCAGAGCGTATCCTTGAGGTTTTTTCTCCTTCGACAGTAATTTTATTTTCCTTTAGCCCTTATTACCCTGTAAAGTTATTTTACAAAGGTTTTTATCTGTTCATATCCTTCACTAGATTGTAAACTCAAAATGAGCAGAATTTTTTTTAATCTTGGCTAAGTCTAGTCCTCACAGTCTAGAACAGTACCTGAAAAAAGAACTAAACACTCAATGAACATTTTCCATGTACAGTAATATATATCTAGAGCTCAGTGGTAAAGAGAATGAAAAGATGAAGTGTCAGGTAGATTGTGATAATAATGGTCCTCAATTAACCAAGGCTTCCAGTGTTCATGATCTTTGGTATTGTGATGTCATCACTCCTCCTAGTAAGAGGTAAAGTAGATTTCCACATCTCTTTGGATCTGGCTGGCCTTATGATTTGTTTTGACTTTACACTGTGTAAAGAAGGATGAGCAAAACTACTGAATGATGAGAGAGCATGTGGAGAGAGAGGTCTCAGAGACCCACTTACCCCTACTGAGGTTCTGGACATGAGAATGAGGTCATTTTTACTCTATAGATTCAGGTTTACCAAATGAATAAAGACATATATGAGTGAGCCCAGATGAGACCAGGAGAATTATCCTGCCAACCAACAGAACATGAGAAATAATAAATTAATATTCTTTTAAGGCATTAAATTTTGGGATGGTTTTCTTTATGCATAATTGAAACAAGGGCTTAGGACAAAGTGTTGAGAGTTTCCAATATTCAATAGCTAGACAGCGTTACTGTGTTAAGTCCCATCAAGTACTCTGAATTAAGAAATCAAATATTAATCAGCATCATTATCTGCTATAATCCTTGAAACTCAAATCTCTTGTGCCAAGAACTATCTGCATTTAGGCTGTTGATCTGCAATCCTGTTGTGGATTCTAATGTTCTTTCTTTTTATAAACAAAATTTGAATAATTTCCTAAAATTTGTAGATTGAATCTTACTACTACTCTCTTGAGTTATTTACCACTGTTCCAAGCATTTCTTTGATTGACTTAAGTTGGGGGTATATGGCCATAGTAAATGAGCAATACATAGTAAAGTCTGAGTAGACGCAAGGTTGAATGTTGCAATCAAACAAAACTTACAGCCAATTTAACACGCCATTTGCTGATTTGCATGATCATTATCACACTGTTGGGTAATTAGGCTTAAATGGTAGGGAGTTTACCAAAAGGGCTGCAGGTAGTATTGCCTTTACAAAATAAAATACTTCTATTATCAGCTATGGGTCAGGAGATTCTATGGAAAATAAATGAGAATAAATAAGGATATACAAATAAGAATGAATAAGAAGTCTTCTTTAGGTAGTGAATCCTTACTATTGTATTTAGATTTCTAAATTCAGTTTGGCTGATTATAAATGAGTAAAAGAGTAGGTCTGAAGAGTGATATGTAAGGAATGATAAGACCTTTTCTCTGGGGATCCCATTGAATACTGCTTGATCCCATTGAATACTGCTAGATGGAAAAGGCAAATGCACACAGGTAGCAGGTCTCTTCTCCAGAAATTTTACAGACATGATGTTAGCTTTCCTGTTTGTTCAGTCTGACCGACCTAAACACACAGTGATGCTAGAAGGCATACAGAGCAGATGCTGGGATCCTACAAAAGCCAAATTTCCTGGGTTTGATCTATTACCTAGTACTTGAACTGAGTGCTTATAAGTCAACCGCCTTAAACAAGAGGTTAGCTTCAGAGCCAGAGATAAGATACAATTTCTACAGCTAAAAGATTGGCGTGGGATAGTGAGAAGAAATCTGACAATAGATTAAGATATGCCAGAGCAAGTTAGGAACAAATGTATGATTTTCTATCTTGTCAGAAATCTTGCAAGTACATGGTGCATATGTGCTGAGATGGTGAAAGGTATAATATCAAAAGCCACATGATAGTAGAAACACAGAAAATGGAATGAGTTGAGAGAGTATTATAGTAATAACAAATGACAGGTCTTGGCAATTATTAAATATGAAAGAAAAGAGAGTGAAAAACTACCAGGGTTCCAAAATAATAGTGGTTTATAAATAGAAAGAGAGAGCACAAGGAGAAGGAAAAGATTTGAGGGAAGATGGTAAGGAAATTCGGTTTGTCCATATAGTATTGGAAGTGACATTGGAGCATGCAGGACAAATTTCCATAAATTCTTGTGAGTAAATATGGGTTGGAGTTAGAGAAAAGGCTCACAAATAGAGATGCAAATTTAAGGATTTTTTTTTTTTTGGCATAGAAGTAACAGTTGCAAGTCATGGAAGTAGATTAAGCAAGAAAAGGGCTAAAGATGAAAATTGAAAAAATAAAAAAAGTAGTGAGGATGTGATTGGAGAATCAGAAGAATCATGAAAATATATTGTTACAGACCCCAAAGGTAAGGGTATTCAAGTGTTAACTGCTAACAACCCAACTTCAAGATGTAAATGTCTTAGATTTTTCTTTTTAAAAATTTTTTAATATTTGCTTTTTGAGAGAGAGAGAGAGAGCGAGTATGAGTGGAGGAAGGGCAGACAGAGAGAGGGAATCTAAAGCTGGCTCCAGGTTCTGAGCTGTCAGCACAGAGCCCCATTCTGGGCTCTAACTCATGGACCCCGAGGTCATGACCTGAGCCAAAGTCAGAGGCTTAATCAAATGAGACACCTACGCACCCCAGATTTTTCTTAATACCAGAATCTCAATCACTGTTGCACTTAATTAGGTAAAACAATTTACTATGCAGACCAAATGGCTTGTTTCCTCTGCAGTTATTGTGTTAAATAAGAGTAGGAAACATCTCTGTATTTGACTAGCAAAGTGCTGATTTGCTTTTCCTTAGTCAATATTAATTTTTTTGTTTCTCTTTGTATTTTCTATCACCCAATTACATCTATAGTAATCTGTAAAATATAGCTCAATGGGGAACAGTAATGTACTATTATTTGATTCCCTTTCCTTTACGATTCTCTGGTGAGTCTTGTTGGAAAGAACCTAGCAACACTGTGCATATTACTAATATATTGCTTGTCTTGTGTCTTCTCTTGGTGTCTCTGAAATCATAGCTCAAACGTTAATAGAAATTTCTGTATTTTAATAGGATGCTCTTGTCTACAAACTCAATATCAACTCAATTATGTATTCTAAAAAGCTGTTTACAGTTTTAAACTTAATGTAAATCAGGAAATTTAATTTAAAGCCTGTGAGTTACTTAACAGTGACAAGAATTTCGTAAATAGAAGATGACTTTTTTTCCTAATAGATATGAATTACCCATCATTTTAAATTTATGCTAATTCTAATAACAGTATTATACCATGAAAATGAACTTGGAACTGATAAACAGTATCATTGGAGGCATCAAGCAAATTGGTTGTGAACTTCTTATACAGTTGAAATGCCTTTTATTACTGCCATAGTCTGTTTCATCCCCCCAAAATGTCATTCATATTCTAGCAAAGAACGATTTTAATGATTTTATATAAAAATTGAACTAATGAAAAAAGAAAAATTACTCCTAAATTTAGTTAATCAGTCTCCATCCTATATATATTCAATAGAAAATGAAACTGAAGTTATCACAGAGGTCTTTCGTTTTCATTATAAGATCTCTCTTCTGGGGTGCCTGGGTGGCTCAGTTGTTTATCATCTGACTTCAACTCAGATCATGATCTCACAGTTTGTGGGTTTGAGCCTCATGTGGGACTTTGTGCTGACAGTGTGGAGCCTGCTTGGTTTCCTCTGTCCCCCTCTCTCTTGGACTCTTCCCTGCTTACTCGCTCTCTCAAAAATAAACAAACATGAAAAAAAGAATCTCTTTTCTAATTAGCAAAGACATTATATATATATGTCATATATATATGAGGAGCTGAAAAAAGAATATTAATAATGTTGAGATTTTTATAGTAAATGTGAGAAAGTAATGCATTATTTTATTATTTTATTGAAAGCCCTGCATATGTTTAAGGTGATTAATTTCTCTTCCAGTTTAGTTCTTCTCTGTCTGATCATTTTCCTTTTGGGTCTTTATGAACTAACACATGCACAGATATGATATATTTGCTCACTGACTTCATATTTGACAGGCTGGTCAGAGAAATGGGTGCAGAAGATCATTGTCTTTTAAAAAGATCAAGATCTTTATGTTTCAGATAATGTTGGTTTGATTTGAAATTGAGTATATCTGGGATTTTTATTATTGTGATAGATGCTATACTAAACTATTTGCTAAAAATAAGAGGAGGAAAAATGGGTACAATAACTGAAAATTAGAAAAAAAAAAAAGGAAAACAAATGTTAGAAACACCTAGCTATTTATAGAAAGAGGTTGGAGTGGGATTCCTACGTCTGATATCGAGAGACATGTTTCCCTTCTTGGTCTCCCTCTGTTTCTCCCTCCCTCCCTCCCTCCACCCCTTCCTCCCTCTCTTTGTCTCTCTCTCAGTGTTCAGTAGGGCTGGATGAAAGAATTTCATCCTTGTCCCCCCTTAATAAGAAGTAAAGAAAGCAATCAATTATACTAATATTTTTTAAAATGATAATTTCTTAGCCACATTTTGATATATTAGGTTGCAGAGGGCTTCTTTGCTCATTTAGTAATTCATTACAGTGTACGGTTCTTTAAAAATACTAAAAACATGGAGTTGGTGTCAAGAATAAAAAATACTTTTTACTAAATATGTTATAGAAAATAAATATTTTTGGACACTTATTAAGGAGAATTCTATTTCGATGACAAAGTTGGAGACAATAAGTAGAAGAAATCTGTAATTTTACAAAAATATACTTAAAGAATATGCAAATAGAATTGTCTTATGTAGTGAGCTTCCAAGGGTAGCATAATTTGCTTACCCTCCAGTGAAACTCCAGTGTAATAATGGGAGAATAGGAGAGTGCCTAGGGACACTAGGGAGGACGTCTCCAGTCAGGTCTCCAGTGGACTGGGAAATCTGCATTCACACCATTCTGAAGAGGATGCCATGGGAAAATAGCACACGCTGATGCCAGAGGGTTTCTCCTACACCATTGGTTGATGCCAGATTGAGTAGGTTTTCTGTTCAGATCCTTGGCAGAAAAACTCTAAGCCAGAAAGATCAAGACTGCCTATTCAGTTCTCTGATCTGCCATGGACACAAGCTTAGGAGGTAACCTATACTCTGCAAAAAGATTTTGAGTGTCTATTTACAAGCTGTTAATCACATTTGCAGTGGTGTGTGTGTTTGTGTAAGTGACCATTTATAAGTGACTCCAAAAGAAATTTCTAAAACGATGTATAGCATATAGTGCTAAAATGGTTACCAGGGAACTCTATAAACACATTTTTTTTTCTATTCTATTCTAGATGGTTAATAAAATCATAAAACTTTAGATTCATAAAAGAGCTTAGAGTTGACCTCTTTCATTTAACAGTATTGAGGACCATGAATTCTTATCCCCTTCAAGGGTCCTTCTAGCTGGACTAAGAATCAAATTGACATGAGATGGATTAACAGGAGAAAATAAAATTTAATAGCGTACATACAGGAAATCCACATAGACATGGAAATTCTAAAGACAATCAGGCAAAATGAGTGTACATGTCCTTCTGAACTAAAGAGAAGAGGGTAGGGGTCTGAGACTTCAGAGGAAGGGAATGTACTTCAGAGGGCAATAGGAAGAGTAGATATTTGATAATTTGATATTTGCCCTGCCATAGAGATGATTCACTTAGATAAAATTTGTCTCTGCTAATACCCCTTATTCTGGGGAAGACCCCCAATTTAGACTCTTCTATGTAGTTAAGGGAGGGGCAAGCATTTCTCTTTAACCCACAGGTTCAGAATAATCTTCATGCCAAAGTGGCTCATCTTGGGGTCACCTGCCTTTGGCTAAATGAGAGAAAGCAAAAATTAAATTAAATTAAATGACAGCCAAATGAAAAGTAAATTAAAGCCAAATGAAAGAAAGGCATTCTCTCACTATAATATACTTAGGAGCTTTAGAGTAACCAAAGTTTCACTGTCCTGTTATACTTTTAGTTCGGTTTAAAATAATGACCTTCCCTGAGTTTGAGACACACGTTGGGTGTAAAGATTACTTAAATAAATAAAAACAAAACAAAAATTAAAAAGTTGTGAAATGCTAGTATTTTAGAGATGATGATAGGGAGAAAATGTATTGTAAAATCACTTTTACTAGAGTCAGAATTTGACGATTAAAAGAAAAAAATTAATCAAAAGTAAAACAATGACCTTGATGGTGGAAGACTAATATGTTAACAAAGCACACACATTAATGAAGAAGCCAATGAAGGCAACCAGTGCCATTTGAAATAAATAGTTTACTAAAAAAAGCTTTTTAACAAATATGCAGGGGCAGATGGGACTTTACTTTTGTTAATAACATATGCCTCTTTTTTTTAGGTTACAGTCACGATAGTTTTGTTATCCACCATAAAATTCCATGTAAATGCCTGAAAATAACAGATGGGTTTTTAAACAAACATATTTCCCACTGTATCATCAGCATAAAGTTAGATACAGATTGCTTATTTTCACTCTGACACAGCTTTAGTGAACTCATCATTAGCACATTTTTGTTAAAATCAGTTTTAATAATAACTCAGCTGAATCTTCAGAGTGTAATATCATAGGTAAAAATGTGGTGGCTAAAAAAAAACCCCCATTAATAAGCCAATTATTTTTCTTCATTTTGTCAAATTTTAAATATAAGTTGTTTTGACTAATGCAGCAATTGAGTTTGTTCAACTTGTAATCCAGACACAAAGGTACATTAGCATAAATGTGCTTCTCTTTGCTTACCCTAACAAAGAAAAGTACTAAGTAAATGTTACAGAGTGAAAAGTACCTCGGAATTCCCTGGAGGCTGCTGCCCTGTTCTGCTGACTGGGAAGTCTCTAGCTCTTCAGTTACTTGGGAGTTCAACAGTGTACTCTCAAGGCGAACCTATAGCCTTAAACTGGAAGTTCCACTTTTTTATATCATGTTTTCCCTGTGATGACTATCCCTAAAGGCCAGATCTTTTATTTTTTCCTTTTTTTTTTTTTTTTTTTTACCAGAAAGGCATGTTTTTAATTAAAAAATAAACAGAAGACTCAGCACTTCTAATCCACAGAAGTATAAGGAAATATGACATGGACCAAGACTCCTGAGATATGACTCAGCATTAAGTATTTCCAAGGGATTTGTTTTAAACTCAGGACTATTAAATGGGTAGAGTAAGTAGAAACAAAACTGCCACATCACTTGCCTTGAAAGTACATGGGGAATCAGTATTTTGATGGTAACGTAGACTTAGGAAAAAGTAGTACATGAACTTACTAAACTTTAATGTAAATACTTTTATACTGCATAGTATGAAATATACACATAGGGTGCCTGGGTGGCTCAGTCGATTGAGCGTCCGACTTCGGCTCAGGTCATGATCTCACAGTTCGTGGGTTCGAACCCCGCATAGGGCTGTGTGCTGACAGCTAGCTCAGCCTGGAGCCTGTTTCCGATTCTGTTTCTCCCTCTCTCTCTGACCCTCCCCTGCTCATGCTGTCTCTCTCTCTCAGAAATAAATAAAACATTAAAAAAAAATTAAAAATGAAATATACGCATAAAAATCTTAACATTTTATAAGCATGGCCGCAAACATGTTAACTATTCATAATTTTATTTAATTGACCTTACTGTATTCCAAGTCCTATGCTGTGACAACTATAATGGCAATGAATGAAAAAGACAAGATTCCTGCTTCTATAGATTTTAGAGTTTTTCATAACGCTTAGCTGTTGCAAGATATTTATTTACTAAAGTAGTGACAAAATTAACATTGAATTATTTTGATACATTCTATGTTTTGTTGTCTAACAGAATACTATAATTATTCCTTTAGGAAAAAACAAGTATTTTTTTATGTATGGTGAAATAAAATCTAGTATATTAACCATTTTTGAAGCTTTTTTTTTTTTTTTTTTTTGAGAGAGAGTGCAAGTAGGAGAGGCAGAGAGAGGAGAGAATCCCAAGCAGGCTCTGTGGGGAGTCTGAGGTGGGGCTGGATCTCAGAAACCATGAGATCATGACCTGAACCAAAACTAAGAGTCCATCCCTTAACTGACTAAACCACTCAGGTGCCCCATTTTAAGCATAAAATTCAGTGGTATTAAGTACATCCATATCATATTGTGAATCTACCACCACCATCTGTCTCCAGAACTCTTATCTTCCAAGCTGAAACTCTGTACCTATTCCTCATACTTTAGCCCCAGGCAGCCACCATTCTATTTTTCATTATTTTGACTACTTTCTCTATATATCAAATACGGGGAGTTACATATTATTTTTGTTTGGTGACTGGCTTATTGCACTTAGCATGATGCCCTTAAATTTCATCTATGTTGTAATATGTCAGAATTTCCTTCATTTTTTAGTTTTTTTATACTTTATTTTTGAGACAGAGAGAGGCAGAGCATGAGTGGGAGAAGGGCAGAGAGAGAGGGAGACATAGAATCTGAAACAGGCTTCAGGCTCTGAGCTGCCAGCATAGAACCCAATGCAGGGCTTGAACCCACAAACCATGAGATCATGACCTGAGGTGAAGTCAGATGCTTAACCGAATGAGCCACCCAGGCACCCCTTCCTTTCTTTTTAAAACTGAGTAATATTCCATTGCATGTATATACCACATTGTGCTTATGCATTATGCAATAATGTGCTTATGCAATAATGTGCTTATGCAATAATGTGCTTATGCAATAACCCTTGGGTTATTTCCATGTTTTAGCTACTGAAATAATGTTCTTGTGAACATTAAGTATACAAATATCTCTTCAAGACCTTATTTTTAATTCTTTGGGATTTATACCCAGAAGTAGAATTGATGAATCATATGGTAATTCTATTTTGATTTTCTTGAGGAATTGCTGTACTGTTTTCCACATCAGATTTAACATTTTACATCCTTACCAACAATACACAAAGGTTCTAATTTATCCACATCCCTGGCAGCATCTGCTACTTTTTTTTATATATAGAAGTCATCCTGATGGGTATGAAGTGTCATTTCATAGTGGTTTTGACTTGAGTTTCACTAATTATTAATGATGCTAAGAATTTTTTCATGGGCTTATTAGATATTTGTATATTTTATTTGAAGAACAGTGTATTCAAGTCTTTTTGAATAAGGTTGGTTGATTTTTTGTTCAGTTTTTTTAGTTACCTATATATCCTAGATATTATTTTTTCATGTATATGGATTTCAAATAAGTTCCCCCATTCTATAGGTTGCCTTTTCACTCAGTTGATAGTATCCTTTGATGCACAGAAGTCTAACTTTTATGAAGTCCAATTTGTCTATTTTTGTTTTTGTTGCCTGTGCTTTTGATAACAGATCCAAGAAATCATTGCTAAATACAATGTTGTGAAGATTTTGCCCTATGTTTTATTCAAAGAGTTTTAGTTTTTAGCTCTTGTATTCAAATATTTGATCTATTTTGATTTGATTTTTATATGGCATTAGACAAGAATCCAACTTCACTCATTTGCATGTGAAATTCTAGTTATCCAAGCACCATTTATTGAAAGGATTGTCATTCCCCATTGATTGATCTTGGAATCCTTGTCAAAAATCATTCTATCATATATACTAAAGTTTTTTTTCTGGGCTCTCTATTCTATTACATTAGTCTATATGTCTGCTTATATTCTAGTACCGCAAAATTTTGATATCTGTAGCTTTGTCATAAGTTTTGAAATCTGGAAGTGTGTGCTCTCCAGCTTTCTTTCTTTTTTTTTTTCCAAGGATGTTAGAGCAATGTGGAGTTCTATTTAATTCCATATGAATTTTAAGATATTTTTTATTTCTGCAAAAATATCATTGGATAAAGATAGGGATTTAAATAAATCTGTAGGTTGTTTTCACATCTTAATAGTAGGTCCTTTAGTCCGTGAACATGGACTATCTTTTCATTAATTTATGTTTTTACATTTTTAAGCAATATTTTACAGTTTTCATTGTATGAGTATTTTACCTACTTGGTTAAGATAATCTCTAAGTATTTTATTCTTTTTGATACTCTGTAAATGGATAGTTTTTTAAATTACTTTTTCAGATGGGTCTTTATTAATATATAGAAATGCAACTGATTTTTGTGTGTTGACTTTGTATCCTATATTTCTGTATTTATTTATTAGCTCTAATTGTATGTGTGTGTGTGAGAGAGAGAGATCTTTATGGTTTTCTACATATAATGTAATATAATCTGCAAACAGTGTTCCTGATCTTAAAAAATCTTAAAAGATCTTCTGTCTTTTACCATTGAGTATAACATTTGCTGGGGATTCACATATGGCTTTTATTATCTTGAGGCAGTTTCCCTTTATTTCTAGTTGGCTGTGTTTTTATCATGAAAGGATTTTGAGTTTTGTCCAGTGGTTTCCCTGCATAAATTGAGATGATCATAAGTATTTTCCTCATTCATTTTGTAAATGTGGTGTATCACATTGATTGATTTTCATGTGTTGAACCATCTATATTTCTGAAAAAAATTCCATTTGATAATAGTGCATAATCTTTTTAACACGCTAAATTGTTTGTTAGTAATTTTTAGGGATTTTTGCACTGGTGTTCATAAGGGATATTGGTTTGTAGTCTTCTTTTCTTGTAGTTTCTTTATCTAGCTTTGGTATCAGGTAATTCTGGCCTCATAGTCAATTAGAAAATATTCTCAATTCTTCATTTTTATTTTGGAAAAGTTGGTGAAATATTGGTGATAGTAGTTTAAATGTTTGGTAGGCTTTATGGGTGAAGCCATTAGGGCCTGGGCTTTTTTGGTGTTGTTTGGGGATTTTTGACTACCAGCTAAGTCTCCTTATTAGGGTATGTCCATTCAGATTTTCAGTTTCTTTGTAATTTAGTCTTGACAGAGTTAGTGTTTCTGGGAATGTCTCCATTACATATAAGTTATTTGCTGGTGTACAATTGTTCATCTAGTCTCTTATACTCCTTTTTATTTCTCTAGAATCAGTATTAATGTCCTCCACTTTCATACCTGATTTTAGAAATCTTAGTAATTTTTTCTTAGTTAATCTGGCTAACATTTTCTCAATTTTGTTCATCTCTTTGACAAACCTAATTTGATTTTATTGATTTTCTCTATTATTTCTCTATTCTCTCTCTTTTTTTATTTACTCCTGCTCTAATCATTATTTCTCTCCTTCTGCTGACTTTGGGTTTAATTTGTTCTTTTTCTAGTTCTTTAAGTTCTAAAGATAGGTTGTTGACTAGAGATCTTTCTTCTTTTTTAACATAAATGCTTATAGCTAAAAAATCTCCCTCTGGATTTTTGGCTATGTCCTATATATTTTGGTATAGTGTGTTTTCATTTTTTATAAGTATTTTTAGATTTCCATTGTGAATTATTTTTTGGATTCATTGGTTGTTTAAGAGTTTATTGTATACTTCCCACAAATTTGTGAATTTTTCAGTTGTCCTGTTTTTTTTTTTTAATTTCTAACTTTATTTCACTATAGTTGAAGAAGATGCTTTTATGATATCTCTTTTTAAATCTGGGTTGCCTGGATGACTCAATTGATTAGGCATCTGATTCTTAATTTCATCTCAGGTCATGATCTCCCAGTTTGTGATATTAAGCCCAGTGTTAACCCCTGTGCTGACAGCACTGACAGCCCTTTCTCTTTGCCCCTCCCCAGCTTATGATCTTTCTCTCTAAAAATAAATAAATAAATATTTAAAAATAAGTCTATTGTTATTTAACTTGTGACAGACCAACATATGGTTTGTCCTAGAAAATATCCCATGTGCATTTTTTAAAGAATGTGTATTCTACTGTTATTGAATAGAATATTCTGTATATGTTTCTTAGGACTAGTTGATTTATGGTATTTTCAAATCATCTATTTCCTTTCTTACCTTCTGTCTGGTTGTTCTGTCCTTCATTGAGAATAGTGTATTGAAGCCTTCAAGTATTTTTATAGTAATGTCTATTTTTCCCTTCAATTCTGCCAATATTTGCTTTATATATTTTGATGGTTTGTTATTAGGTACACTGATATTTATAACTATTATATGCATGTTCTTGCTGTATTGAATCTTTTATTAATATATAATGTCTCTTGTAAACTTTTATTTTCATGTTTATTTTATCTGAAACCAGTATAGACACACCTTCCCTTTTTGTTTATTTATTTGCAGGGACTATCTTTTCACATTCAACCTGTTTTTACATCTTTAACCTAAAATGAGTTTCTTATAAATAGCATATAGTTGTATCATGTTTTTCTGATCCATCCTGCCAATCTCTGGCTTTTTATTATACATTTGCATTTAAAGTAACTACTGATAAGGAAGGACTTATTTCCATCATTTTTCTATTTGTTTTATATATTCCTTATAACTTTTTTGTTCTTCATTTCCTACCATCTTCTTTCATTAATATTTTTCAGTGATATGTTTTTTTCCACATTCAATAGCTATTTTTATGGTTGCCGTAGGGACTACATTTAACATGCTAAAGTTATAAAACTCTAATTTGAATTTATATCAACTTAGCTTCAGTAATATATCACTGTGTTATAATTCAGTCCCCACCCCTTTCTCTATTTTAGATGTCACAAAACTACATCTTTCTACATTGGGTGAAAATATAAACTAATTTTTAATGCATTAGTTTCTTAAATTATGTAGAAAACAAAATGTGAAGTTACAAATCAATGTTATAAGAATACTAGCTTTTAAATAAATACTTGTGGGTTCTTTTTTATTTTTTATATATTTTTATTTTATTTCTTTATTTTGAGAGAGAGAGAGAAAGTTAACACACATGTGCATTCAGGGGAACAGCAGAGAGAAAGAAGGAGAGAGAGAATCCCAAGCAGGCTCTGTGCTCTCAGCACAGAACCTGATGCAGGGCTTGATCCCACAAACTGAGATCATGACCTGGGCCAAGATCAAGAGTCTTAATTGACTGAACTACCCAGGTGCCCCTCATATGTTCTTTCATAATATATTAGTCTCTTAATGGAAAAAAAAAAAAAGTAGAATAATAGGCCATTGTTACAATTATACTAACTTTTATAATTTCCCATGTATGTACCTTTACTGAGATCTGTATTTCTTCATATAGCTTTGAGTTACATCTGGTTATCTTTTGCTTTAATCATCATATAGGGCATGTCTAGTGGTCACAAACTCCCTCATCTTTTGTTTACCCAGGAATGTCTTAATTTCCCCCTCACTTTTGAAGAACATTTTGCCAGATATAGAATTCTTGGTTGAACCTTTTTTTCTCTTTGACCACTTTGAATGTAGCCACCCACTCCCTTCTCACCTTCAAAGTTTTTGATGAGAAATCTACTGGTAGTCTTATTGAGGATCCCTTGTATACGAGGAGTGCCTTCTCCCCTGCTGTTTTCAAGATTCTTCCTCTGTCTTTCAATAGTTTATGTGTCTTGATTGGATCGCTTTGAGTTCAGCCTACTTGGTTGTAGAGTACTACTTATATATAATTCGTGAATAATACACACACACACACACACACACACACACACACACACACACACAGAGAGACACGTGTCTGAAAAGTATTAGAGTAGATGACTTATCCAAAAAAAGAAGCTAGGAAGTGAAACAGAGACATGAATCTAAAATTTTCAACTTAGTTCCTCCATATTAGAAGTGGAAAATATTGAAATCCATTATCATATCCTGTTCTTCTTTTGTTTTCCATGACTTTATTCATTCAATATATCAGCAAATTCATACTTATTCTTCAAGACCAAGCATCATCACCTCCACTGTAAAATCTTCCAGTCTTTCATAGTGTTTCTTGCATACATTGCTGTTAACATTTTCCCTGTCATTTTGATTTTTTGTGTGTGTGTTTCTTACTCTTCACACTGTTTTAAGGTTGTAAACAGAGTTGATACTCAAAATACTTAGAAACCAGTTCTATAACATAAATTATAATAAAAATAGTACAATTAAAAATATTTTTAGAAAGCAGCAAGTATTCTCTATTTATTAAGTTTCTGGCTTCAGCACAATCCCTGAAACAGGACAAGTTCTCAATATGATGTGAGAAAGTAAGGGTGGGAGTTAGAGCTGGGATGAGAAACATTTGCTTAGTAGTAAAGTAAGTTACAAAGCTTAAAATTACAAATAAGAGTACAGTGTTTAAGGACAGTGATGCCAGTCTGGATGGAATAAACAATTTAGGAAAACAACATATGGTCTCATGTAATATTTAATTCAACTAGCAGAACTCAGTAATATAGAAAGCTCTAGTGAGTGTCAAAAATTGTAATTTACGATTTCAATCAGTTTAAATCACTATATTTAAAGTACTGCCAGAAGGAAGAACAGTATGTATCATGTGAAATCCAGACACTAGTCTCTATGGGTAAAATTATGAGTAAATTGATTTCAACAAATTCTAGATCAGTACATTTTACCAGGCACCACACAATGGACTGCCCTGGCATTTAGCTCCTTGCCCACCTTTAAAAGTTTTCAAGAAAATTTCAGACAACTCCTTGTCTGAGCAGTTCTGTGGACAACTGGAAACTCCATCAAATATATCTTTAACGGCTCATCAGGAAATTTCATTTTTTTTCTAAAATAAAATACACATAGATTAGGAAGTCAGGATTCTAGGCCACAGGATTGCTGATTTCCTAGTTATTTTCATATCTTCTAGGGACAATATATGGCAAAAACTCTTCAGTATGGATTTGAGGTATTTACATAAATATGTTTGAAATATTTAATCAGTAAATCTGCCTTTATAGAGAAAGATTCACAAGACCCAAATCCTAAAGGTGTTTGTTAGATGTCTCTCTTTTCTAAAAGTCCATGAAATGTGTTTTAAGTTTTGCTCTTTACTGAATAGAAAGTAAGCCATTTGCACAAATGCTTATGGCATTATGTTCTATTTTTCAACAAAAATTTACTTTGCAAAAAATGGAATATTTCTGGATATTTTACTTTAAAATATTTTTAAAATATGTATGAGAAGATGTCAATAAGCCATAGTCGGTGGTCCAAGTCCAATTTATTGCCTGTTTTTATAAGTAAAGTTTTATTGAAACATAGTTACACCAGTTTGTTTGCATAGTATCTATGACTAACTTTGTACTTCAATAGCAAAGTTGAGTAGTTACAACAGAGACTGTGTGACCAGTAAACCTCAAAATATTTATTATCTGTGTCTTTATAGGAAAGGTTTATTGCCCAGTTTTAGAGCTATTGTTCACAAACACAGGTCAGAGATTTGTGTCTTATGAAACATATCAGACTGACCTGGGAAATATAAAATGTTACAGCTTCTATGAATGGGGAGTTGACATAAAATAGTAGCCAAATTACACACATATATACTTTCTTACTTAGCAGTCTCACTACTTAGAGATATACTAGACAAGATATGAAAGGGTGTACTTTTCACTGTAGCACTATTTGGACTAGCACAAGGCTGGAAACAATCAATTTCCCATTAAAAGGGCATTGTTTGGATTAACCACAAATATGCACATAATGGTGTACTATGCAACTGGATTAAAGCATGAGAACTAACTGAGTACTATGAAGGAGTTATACCAAGACATAATGTTTATTAAAAAATTGTGTAGTAAAATGTATACTACTGTTTATCTAACAATATGAGAGGAGTGTAAATATACTCTAGCATATGCAATATATTATACTAAATAGTAAACCAATGGAAGAATGCACCATAAAAATTACAAAAATATTTATCTGTAGGGGAAAGAGGAAATAGAGTAGACAGAACAGAAGGCATATTACTTTGAATATATCTTGTTTTGTAGGTTTGACTTTGGAATCCTATAAATGTATTATAGTATTATTGTTTATATGGATAGACAATCTCTGAAACTAATACAAATGAAACCATAAGTGTAGTTGGTGGCATAGCCTCAAAAAAGGAGCTGTGATAGAATAATGGCCTTCCACCACAGATGTCCAGGCCCTAGTGCTCAGAACCTATGAATAGTTACCTTACCTGGCAAAAGGGATTTTGCACATGTGACCTTGGGATGCAAACCTTAGGAAGCAGAAATTATTCTGGATTATCTGGGTGAGTCCAATATGAATCACATGCATCGTAGAAGTGAAGAACTTTCCCAGGTTTGTTCAAAAAGAGATGTGAAGACTGAAAAAGTGTTAGAAAGATGGCAACATTACTGGCTTTGAAGATGGAAGAAGGGTAGACTACTTCTAGAAGCCAGGAAAAGCAAGGGAATGGATTTACTTCTAGAACCTCCAGAGAGGAAAGGAGCTCTGCCAACACCTTGATTTCAGCCTGGTATTGAATATCTGACCTACGGAATTGTAAGATAATAACTTTATCACATTTTAAGCCACTAAGTTTGTAATTTTGCATAGCAGCAATAAAAAACTAATACAGGGACAATTCCAAGTGCCTTTAAGATAAAATAGTTTGGATATATATTTAATGAGATATACCCTAAGGAGTAACAGACTGCAGACAGCCTTTAACTATTTTCAGTATTCATGTTATGAATTAGTGTATTTATTTTTATGCTAGGTAAAAAGAAATTGAGTAACTGTGTTATGTTGTTAAGAACCAAGATATCTAACATGGGGGACTAGAATAAAGATCTAAGATTGGTGAGGTTAAGAAAAAAAATCCCACAGTTCTAAATGAAAATTGGAGGTGTTCTTATGAGCCCAGGAAATATTTTTTCCTGGAAAAAATAGGTTTATTTTTATTTTTGTTTTATATAGAGAGTGTGAGTAAGGGAGAGGGCAGCAGAAGAGAGAGAATCTTAAGTAGGCTCCACGCCCATTGTAGAGCCCAATATAGGGCTCCATCCCATGAGCCTGGGATCATGACCTAAGCTCAAGAGTCTGATGCTCAACCTACTAAGCCACCAGATGACCCCCTCAAAAATAGTTTTGTCCACTGAAAAGTCCTGAGAACAATGAGTGAGTTTCCCCTTTCTGCAAGTACCATTTTCTTTTAAAACAAAACAAGACTTCTTTTTTTTTTTAAACGTTTTATTTATTTCTGAGAGAGAGAGACAGTGTGAGCAGGGAAGGGTCAGAGAGAGAAGGAGGTACAGATTCTGAAACAGGCTCCAGGCTCTGAGCTAGCTGTCAGCACAGAGCCCAATGCGGGGCTCGAACCCACGAACTGTGAGATCATGACCTGAGCCGAAGTCAGACGTTTAACCTACTGAACTACCCAGGTGCCCCAAAACAAAACAAGACTTCTTGAAGAAATGACTGATTTGAGATCTGGAGCAGGAAATGTATAAGATGAACTTTTTCACTCTAACAAACAAGGAAGACATCAAAGACTGCCAAAGTATGTAGGAGTCAATTGGAGAAGTTCTAATGATCAAAATTGGGAGATTTTGAACATCTTTAAAAATATTAAGTGCTGTGGATTCAAACACAAATATCTACTGATTCATAGAGATACTCAAAAAAACAAACATACGAACAAAAAATGTAATTGGTCACCATAAAAAGCATGGTAGAGAGTGAATTTGCAATTTTCAGAAAAGAAAAATAAAAAGAAAAGAAAAGAAAAATAAAATAATCTAGGATTTATTCTGCCTTTTCTCTAAACACTGTACCTCTGTGGGACCAAGTAGTAGATGAGAGGATGTTTACATTATAGAAATATTCCAGAGAATAAATTTTATTGGGGCATCACAATTTTATGATCCCTAGTGAATTAACACATCTGAGCATTAATGAGAATCAATGGCAGCTTACATCACAAAAAGAGAAGCAAACAAATCTTTTATAATGGAAGTATACACTCTTTAAAAACAAAACAAAACCCAGTGATCAACTATAAAAATCTTAAACAGTGACCTAGAAACTGATTAAATCTTTAGGTCATATCCAGTATAGAGAAATATAGGAGACAGGGGCACATTTTATAAGATTGCATGTGAATAAAATGGTAAAATCTCCATGGTATGAAATTCTACAGAGTAAATAATTGTTTCCTCAATAAATACCTCACATGATAAAAAAATAAGAGTTTTAAAAGATTTAAAAATATTTCCATCAGTTGCAATGCATGCTACCTTTTCAGATCCTAATTCAGTCAAAAAACTGAGAGGGAGGGAGAGAGAGAGAGAGACCAAAAGGAAAGCCAAAAAATCATTTTAAAGTTGAACATTCAGTAGAAATTTGAGATAGTACAGAATTATTTGTTTATTTTCAGTGTGATGATGATATTTTGGATGGGGTAATTTTGCGAGAAATATATTCAAAGATTTATGGAAAAAATGAAGTAAAATCTTTACTTGCTTCCAAATAAACTTGTAGGGATGAGATAGTGTTGGGTAGAGATGGGCTGATATTATATTTATTTCTTTTATTATTAATAATTAAAAGAAAAAGAGGTAGAGAAGTAGAAATATCACAGTGGGAAGATTTTTAAACCACTACTCAGATATTATTTTTAAAACTCTTACAATTCCTTTTCTTACAGTCACCCAGATATGAAAAAAAATGGAAACTGTTATTTTTTGGAAAAAACTTTTTAAAAAGCTTCTGCTTTCTTAGTTTCAATAGACATAGTCACCAGTTTTATCCTCAATTATAAAATTGCTATGTAATGCATAATAAAATAATTTTAATCTATAATTGTCTCACACTCTGCTTTCCACTGCTCGGGTGCAGCACATTCTCTTTTCACGGTAAAACTCCAACATTCCTTTTTTTAGTTATGAGTTATTCAGAGCAAGTATTAAATATAGATAATTTAAGGGGCATTTCACTGAAAGTTATCAGCCCATGTTAGCAGGCTTGCTTGGGAAAAACCCCAAGATATACTCTTTTTAGAACTGCCCCAGGGTCTGTAAGTTACAATTGCAAAACAAAGAGACTAAAAATGTTGTTTTCCTTTTTATTCAAGACTGTCACTAATGGTAGGATTTTCTTTCCTTAGAAAATCTATGAGGCTTCTTTTATTCCTCCAGCACTCATAGAAATATGATAATATGTTTTTTTTCAGCCATGAGGGAAATTGGGTCCTCTCTCCTCTTAGATGGTAGTTTTATGAAACAATCCAAATAATCCTGCTATTCCATGAGATGGTGAAATAATAGCATCCCCCAGTCCAGGAGCTACCATCAAAAGCTGAAAATAGTAGATAATGTGGATTGTGAAGTCAGCTTATATTTTAACTAAATCAATTAAACTTTCTCTTTCCTATAAGAAGGAGGAGATTTATGTCTTCAAGAACATTCTGCTAAGCAAATAAAAACAATAGAAATGAACATTTTGAGTAAGAAAAAAATAATTATTTTTAAAAAAATTTTATTGAGGTATAGTTGACATACAATATACATTACATAGTGCTCACTAGAGTAAGTGTACTTATTGTCTGTCACCATAAGATGTTATTACAATATTATTGACTATATTACTTTTGCTGTGCATTACAACCCCCTGACTTATTTATATTAGAACTGGAAGTTGGTACCTCTTAATCCCCTTCATCTATTTCACCAATTCAACCAAACCCCTTTCCATCTGGTTTAGGAGTCTGTTTCTGTGTTTTCTACTTTGTTCATTTTTTCTGTTTTTTTAGATTCCACATATGAGTGAAATCATATCATATTTGTCTTTCTCTATCTGATTGTTTTCATATTGCATGATGACCTGTAGATCCATCCATGTTGTTGCAAATGGCAAGATCTCATTCTTTTCTATGGCTGAGTAATGTTCCATTATATATAATATATAATAAAAAATATATAATATATAGTGGAATAGTATGTAATATATCTTATATATTATATAATAATGTATATTATATATTTTATATATTATATGATATATGCNCACATCTCCATCCATCTATTGATAAACACTTGGGTTACTTCCATATCATGGCTATTATAAATAACAAAGCAAACAAAGGGGTGCATATTATATTTTCAGATTAGATATTTGTTGGTTTTTTTGGGTAAATACCCAGCAATGCAATTACTAGTTCGATTAAATGGTATTTCTTTTTTTTTAATGTTTTATTTATTTCTGAGAGAGAGAGAGAGAGAGAGAGACAGCGTGAGCAGGGAAGGGTCAGAGAGAGAGGGAGACAGAATCCGAAGCAGGCTCCAGGCTCTGAGCTAGCCATCAGCACAGAGCCCAATGTGGGTCTTGAACCCACAAACCGTGAGATCATGACCTGAGCCAAAGTCAGACACTTAATGGACTGAACCACCCAGGCACCCCAATCATATGGTATTTCTATTTTTAATTTTTTGACAAACATCCATACTGTTTTCCATAGTGGCTGCATCAATTTATATTGTCACAGTGTACAAGGATTTCCTTTTCTCCACATGTCCGCCAAACTTGTTATTTGTTGTCTTTTTGACACTAGCCATTCTGACTGGTGTAATGTGATACATCGTTTTCATTATGATTTGTATTTCCCTGATGATTAGTGATGCTGAGCATCATTTTGTGTGTCTGTTGGCCATTTGTATGTCTTTGGGAAAATGTCTATTTAGGTCCTCTGCCCATTTTTATATTGAATTATTTGTTTTTCTGTGTGTGTTGACTTGTTTGAGTTCTTCATATATTTCGGATGTTAACCCCTTATTGGATATATCATTTGCAAACATCTTCTCCCATTCAGTAGGTTGCCTTTTTATTTTGTTGGTTTTCTTTACTGTGCAAAAGTTTTTTTTTTATTTTGGTGTAGTTCCCATTGCTTACTTTTGCTTTTGATATTCTTGGCTGAAGAGAAATATTCAGAAAAATGTTGCTAAGACTGATTTCCAAATCATTGTTACCTATGTTTTCTTTTAGGAGTTTTATCATTTCAGGTCTCATATTTAGGCACATAATCCACTGTGAATTTATTTTTGTGTGTAGTGTAAGAAAGTGGTCCAATTTCATTCTTTTGCACGTAGCTATTCATTTCTCCCAACACCATTTACTGAAGATTTATATATTCTTGCCTCCTTTGTTGTAGATTAGTTGGCCATATAAGGGTGGGTTTATTCCTATGCTTTTTATCTTGTTCTATTGATTTGTGTCTATTTTTGTGCCAGTATCATACTGTTTTGGTAACTACATTTTAGTATTTCTTAAAATCTGTGATTATGACACCTTCATTTTGGTCTTGGTTTGTCAAGATTGCTTTAGTTACTTGGAGTGTTTTGTAGTTCCATATGTATTTTTGGATTATTTATTCTAGTTATGTGAAAAATCCCATTGGTATTTTGATAGAAATTGCATTGAATCTGTAGATTGCTTTGGGTTATATGGACATTTTAACAATATTAAACCTTCCAAACCATGAGCATTGTGTATTTTTCCATTTGTTTATGTCACCCTCAATTTTGTTCCACAATATTTTATAGTTTTCAGAGCTCAAATCTTTTACTTCCTTGATTAAATTTATCCTTGGGTATTTTATTCCTATTGGTGCTATTGTAATTGTGTTTTTTTATAAAAAACTCTCTTTTTGCTACTTTTTTGGTTGGTGTATGCAAAAGATTTCTGTATATTAATTTTGTATCCTGTAACTTTACTGAGTTCATTTATTAGTGCTAATAATTTTTTGGTGGAGTCTTCAGGTTTTTCTGGATATAGTGCTGTCATCTGCAAATAGTGACAGTTGTTCTTCCTTACCAATTTGGAAGACTTTTATTTCTTTTTCTTTTGTGATTGCTATAACTAGAACTTCCAGTACTCGGTTGAATAAAAGTGGTAAGAATGGTAAGAATCCTTGTCATGTTCCTGACCTTAGAGGAAAAGTTCTCAGCTTTCACCATTGATTATAGATGTTAGCTGTGGGCTTGTCATATATGGCCTTTATTATGTTGAAATGTGTTCCTTCTAAATCCACTTTTTTGTAAGTTTTTTAAAAAATCATAAATACATGTTGAATTTTTTCACATGCATTTTCTGCATCTACTAGCTGATCATATGATTTTTAACTTTCATTTTGTTAATATGGTGTTCATGTTAATTGATTTGCAGATATGAAACATCAGTATATCCCTGGAATAAATACCACCTGATTGTGGTAAATGACCATATTAATGTATTGTTGAATTTGGTTTGCTAATATTTTGTTAAAGATTTTTGCACCTATGTTCAGCAGGGATATTGGCCTATAGTTTATTTTTATTTTTTTGCAGTGTCTTTTTCTGGTTTGAGTATCAGGGTAATGCTGGCTTTTAGAATGAATTTGGAAGACTTTCTTGCCAGAGGCCGGCTCCAGCAGGTCCAGGGGTCCCTGAAGGATGGACGGTGTCGGCAAGGGAGGGAGTGAGAAAGCCCTGAGATCCTCTCTGATCACCAGGCAGGCATCTCTGTCCTGTCGGTTTTGGTGTCTTTATTTATAGGTCAAATGTTAATATGGCATCAGAAAACGGAATTTTTACAATGGGTAGTCCTCTGTGATAAGATGTTTTTGGAAATGTACAGAAACAGGTTTTACAGAAGTCTTCTTGCAGAACTGCCCCAATTATAGTGAGGTTGAGTAACTAAGAAAATAGCAGGGTGTTCACATTTTAATAACACTAAGATTAAGTCATAGGTTTACAGATACTTTTATCCATCCTCATCACAAGCTGCCAGTGTAAGGGAAGGTGTTTGTGGAATGTAGGCCTTAGGGAAGGGACTGCTATACATCACCAGTTAGCAAAGGTATATGTGGTAACTTATGTTCTGCTCTTATCTGTTCTGTCTCTCTAAGTTTGGCTCTTTGTCTCCGGGCAAGACTTGATTTTCCAGTTATATTCTTTATGCACCAGAGAGCCAACCATACCTTTAAACAGTTTAGCTCATTTCCAATACATAGAATAGCCTCTTCGAGTGCATTTACCTTTGTGTCTACTATTATGATTTCTTGAATAGCTAGGGCATGAGAGACATTTTTGGTTAGTTGATTTACATGTTGAGCTGTATGAACATCTTAGACTAACGCAACGGTAGAAACAGGATTGTACATGTAAAGGTCAGTCTTTTATGAGTAAGAGTCATTAGCCTGTTCATAGCTCAAGAGAAAGTATGGAGGGAAACAGGACCTGCTGGAGACACGATGTCTGTTCCCATAATCAAAAGAAGAAGTTCCCACAAGAAGTTCCTTCACAAGGTGCAATCATCATACCAGGGCTGGAATAAGGGGACAAGTCACTCCAGATATTGATCAACAAGGTACCATGGGGGGTTGGTGCTCAAGCAGAAATAATTGAGTGGGGGTGGATATCAGTCGTCATCTGATTGGCAAGAGACCATGCAAACTTGCTTTAACCTCACCAGGAGTTTTCTCGACTAGTGGGCTCAGAATGGCTCCCAACACTTTCTTTCTCTTCTATTCTTTGGAATAGTTTGAGGAAAGTAGGTATTAACTCTTTAAATGTTTCGTAGAATTCATCTCTGAAGCCATCTGATCCTGGACTTCTGTTTGCTGGGATTTTTTTTTGATTATTGATTCAATTTTGTTGATAGTAATTGCTCTGTTCAAATTTTCTATTTCTTCCTGATTCAGTTTTGGAATGTTGTATGTTTCTATAAATTTATCTATTTCTTCTAAATTGTCTAATTTGTTGGCATGTAATTTTTTGGACTAGTGTCTAATAAGCCTTTGTATTTCTATAGGGTTGGTTGTTACTTCTCTTTTATTTCTGTTATTATTCATTTGAATCCTCTTTTTTTCTTGATGAGCCCGGCTAAAGTTTTATCATTTTTTTTATCGTTTCAAAGATTTAGCCCTGTCTTATTGGACTTTTTTTCTAATATCTTCTTCAGTCTCTATTTCATTTATTTCTACTCTGGTGTTTTTATTTCCTTATTTTACTAATGCTAGGCTTTATGTTTCCTTTTCTAGTTCCTTAAGGTATAAGGTTAGATTTTTTTTAATTTGAGATTTGTCTTGTTTTGTGAGGTAGACCTGCAACAAACTTACCTTTTAGAGCTTCTTTTGCTGAATTCCAAAATTTTTAACCATTGTGTTTCCATTTTTATTTGTTTCCAGGTATTTTATAAATGCATATTTATTTATTTTGAGAGAAAAAGAGAGAGAGAGACACTGTGGGGGTGGGGGGTAGAGAGATAAGAGAGAAAGAATCCTAAGCAGGCTCTGCACTGTCAGCATGAAGCCCAGTGCAAGGCTCAATCCACAAGCAGCAAGATCATGACCTGAGCCAAAATCAAGAGTCAGATGCTCCAACTGACTGAGCCACCCAGACACCTGTTTCCAAACATTGTAAAAAATTTACTCTTATGATTTCTTTGTTGACCCATTGGCTGTTTAGTAGTATGTTGGTTAGCTTCCACTTGTTTGTGTGTTTTCTAGATTTCTCTTGTAATCTATATCTAGTTTCATACTGTTGTGGTTAGAAAAGATACTTGATATGATTTCCATCTTCTTAAATGTATTGAAATCTGTTCTGTGGCTTAACATGTAATCTGTCCTGGAGAAAACTCTAATTCTTTTTTATTTAGTTTTTTAAAAATGTTTTTATTTATTTCTGAGAGAGAGGGAGGGAAGGAGAGAGAGAGAGAGACAGCGTGAGCAGGGGAGGGTCAGAGAGAGAGGGAGACACAGAATCTGAAATAGGCTCCAGGCTCTGAGCTAGCTGTCAGCACAGAGCCCAACGTGGGGCTTGAACCCATGAACCATGAGATCATGACCTGAGCTGAAGGCAGATGCTTAACCGACTGAGTCACCCAGGCACCCCAGAAAACTCTAATTCTTAACAAAATACATAAATAAGTTTATGTTTATGAGGAAATTTTTCTTATTGGAATATCTCTACCAATTTGAATCCCATTTGCAAAATCCAAGTTAAAACAGGGGGAATAAAGGATGTCTTATACAGAGAATTTTAAAAATTACTTATTCTTAATTTATTTTCACCTGTATCCAAAGACTTGAAGAAGAATCCTTAATGTAAACCAGAACTGAGAAATAGACTATTGAAAGTAAAGTAAAAAATCTGCTTATGATTCTCAAGGGAAGATTCTCTAAGATGTCTGTGTTGATTAATCTCCTATAATAACATTCTAATGGCAAAGTGAGGGATAAAACACCCAATAGCTAATGCATTAAAATAAGATGTTGAATTCCTTCTTTCTTCTCTCTGTCAGTGAAGGGTTCTTGGTGGAAAGCAACAGCAAGAGACTCTGTATAACTTGAATAGAAAGAAAAATTTACTGAAAGCCTTTCAGATAAATAAATAATAAGAATTAATGGAAAGGCTCATAGAAAACATAATACAAAATTTTGTGGGTTTTTTTCTAGTTGCAAGGAGACAAGATCATGTTGCCTCTTTGATATTAGTTTCAATTAAAAGTCAAGGAATTCTTCAGTTCCATGAGATTATGAAATAAAAGCCTTCCCTGAGTCCAGGAGCTGCCGGAAAAAGGTGAAATAGGCTCAAACCCAGGTAGGATCCAAGAAGCACTGGACAAAAGTAATCCCACTATTTTCTTAGAATGAGAACAGATTATTGAGGGTTGCTATCCTGAGTATGTTATCCTTGGATGGTTGGCACTACTGTCTTAGAGCTAGGATTTTTTACTATCTCTGTATTTTCTATGATTTTACATGAGAAAATCTCATTGGTTTAATCTAAATTATGATGCCTTATGGTTTAATAGTAGAAGGTGGATCTCTGCCTCTTTTCTAGATTCACAGAATGCCCCCGAAAACAAACAAAAAAGCAAACAAAAAACAGAAATGAGTTCACATGCTGATTTTGCTAATTTTGCAACACGTTGAAGCCAGCAGCTAATTATATGCCTGGTCACAAACCTCACTCCCAAAGCCCCACTCCCCTAGCACTTTGCATACCAAATGCTTTACTTAACAATCTGTCTTTCAAAAGGAACTGAGTGACAGAATAACTTATTGAGGGACAGAAAACTTGCTGTTTATGAAGAAAAGCTTTGTAGTCAGACCAGCTATGATTTCCTATTCTAGCTTTTCTATTATAAGATGGGACACTTGGGCAAGTTATTTAGTCTCTCAAAAACTTGGTTTTATTTCCTGTAAAATTTGTAGTGAAACAGACTTTTTCCAATGGATAGAATCATAACGAGCACATAGTCATTCTCAGCACACAATAAATATTTGGAAAAAATGTAGATATTATTATTGCTACCAGTTGTAATAATGTTATGAATTAAAAAAATAGAAATAAAAATAAAATTTTAAGATTATTGCTGAGCGGAGCACCCGGCTCCCTTGGTAGAGCATGCTACCCTTGATCTCAGAGTTGTTAAGTTTGAGCCCAACATTGAGTGGAGAGATTACTTAAAATTAAAATCTTAAAAAAAAAAAAAGATTACTGCTGAGAACTAGAAAAGTTTGGTTTTCATTTTTTTGGTGGTTCCTCTTTGCTAAGTCTGTTTCCTTAAATTTCCAACAGACTCCTATGCACTGAATAGAACAGTTGTTGGAGCCAGGTGGTACCTTCAAAACAGACAAGTTTGCCTATCTTAAAAGTTTCTCAGATGCTGACTAGATTATTGGGATAAGCTGAAAACCAGGGACACTGTCACAAATTTTCATTGCATCTGATGCCAATCACTGAATAACAGTGTGAGTTGTAAAAATTTAAATGACCAAAGATCACCCTGTATTCTGTCCAACATGAATGCACCCTTGCCCTTTCTCCTATCAGCCAAATCAACTCTTCAATTTAGTGTAAATATTTGTAACCTTTCATTACAAGTTCTTTATCCTGACTCCGAACAGAGCTGATGACTCCTTCTCTATGTGATGTAAAGAAAAATTTTAGATGTTAAAAACTCCCTTTTAAACCTTTGAACTCCTTAATCCTCTCTGTGAAAAATAGCAGATACTCATTAAATCCGTAACAATTAAGCAAGTAATTCTATACAGTAAGCTTCAGGCACAAAGTCAAGATTTTTTTAACTTTAATGTTAAAAGGAAATTACTGTATCTCACATTTGTAAAAATAAAAAGTTCTTTTGAAAACTTTTGAATTTGTTCCCTTTCCTGCTTTAATACTGAAGAGACTACTGAAAACAAAAATCACCATTAATCATCTCATTGACTTTAATTGAAATAATGTAAATGAAACTGCTTTGTAAACTGTTATGGTATATACAAATAAGGTATTATTACTAGCCATCTGTTCTACCATATGATGTTACAGTTTTGATTATGCAAATAAAATTTTACTGTAGAAAAATTTTAAATAGTAGAGTCTTGTAAAAAGAAAGTATAAATGGTTTATGTTTGATTGGATAAGTGATTATCTCTTCGTTTTATTCATTTAGTATTTTAAAAGTCAAAAAGCAAAAATGCACAGCATATTAAGAAGTTATAACCCCATAAGAGATAAAATAAGGCATTGAAATTTCTATTTCCTAAATAAGAAATTTCTAGACTCTCATAGGTTAAGTGTTAGCCACAGAAAGTATATTCATATATGTACTGATCAATCCATTACTTCATCAAAAAGATGAAATTAAGTGACTGAAGTCTATGCGTTTACTATTATTTGTATGCATGCTTTTAAAGATCTCAGTAGAAACACTCCTCTTCCTTTTTTTAAAGCTAATCTCAAATAACTCTCTTGTGATTAACCTACATCTTCATCGAAAGCATTACTAATAGAATACAGATGAGATTTACCTTCAATTTCCATAATAATCACATCAATTTGCATAGAATTTACATAATAACAATCGTAATTAAGTAGCCTTATAGTAATTGTTATAAAAACAGCCATCATAAATAGCATACACAGATATAAGTTCGAGGGAGAGAGGAGCTTTAAGCTATATCCATATTTATTTTATTGTCTCATTTTACTGGAAATGCATTCATGCCACTAATCTCTTATAATATTTGTGTTTAACTTCAATACAGAGCTGTAGGAGTATATTACTTTTTTTACTTTGAGAATAATATGATGTATTCTAATTATCTGAAAACCTGGAAAGAATTCACTAATTTTCCATTTGTGATTGTTACCTACCAAAGCCTGGGTGAAGGAATTTAACAAGCACCTTTTATTTGTTAATGTACCATTGTACTGTTATTATTTAGGTTCTCCTCTTCTTCTTCCTTTTTCACTACTTCCATTATTATTTTTACATCAGTTTTGCCTTTTATCTTTTCACCTCAGTATTTCTTCCAGAGCTTTTTCACTCTAACACTTTTATTCCATTTTTTTCCCCTCCTCCAGGATGGTAAAATCTCTCATTGGATATGCCAATATGGACATAATGAACAGATAGCTTGACATGATGTGACAGGAGTCTTTCCTTATACAGAAGATATATTAATTAAGACTAGTGTCAAAGAAAATCTGTACCGGATAAAGTTAAATAGGCAAAGAAGACTATATTCAAGACAACTGCAGTAGGGAAAGGAGATTGAAATTAACTTTACTGAAACAAAAAGCAGTAGAGTTTTTAAACACTGGGTGAGCTAGGTAGAAAAATATAGAAAGATATTAGGAGGAGGTTGGTTAGTGTGATTAAGTCATCTGTGTTTGTTAATTAGTATGTATCAACATAAGGGTCCTACCCTCTCACAGAAATTGGGAGTGTCAGCTTTCTTGATTATATTTCAAAAGGATGGCTCCCAAGTCCTTAAGAAAGACATCTCTTGGTTGTAAAACCAATAAAAAGCTAGGATGGTATTTTAAAGGGGGAATGCTTGAGCTGAGGGGAATTTTAAGGCTGTCTTGGTTCATTAGGTTTTGACTACAAATATAGGAAAGTCCAAAATAACTGTGGCTACATAAAAGTATGGAAATTTGCAGTTCAAAAAGAGTCAATTTTGCCCTAAAAGGCCTTCAAAATTCCCATTTCTTCCAGATTACCATTCCCCTATTCCTAAGGGGTGCTCATTTTCTTCATAGTCCATCAGCATTCCCATTTACATTCTAGGTAGCAAAATGGAGAATTGGAACAGTTATAAAAGCAAATGCCTTATGTCTGCTGCCTCTTGAGGGAAGTTTCTAGAAGCTGCCATGGGATATATGTTTTTACATTCTTTTGGTCAGACAGTCCAACATTTTGAACAATCCAGCATTTTGGACATTTAAATAACTGGCCACACTTTTCTTCGCACATATACAACACACTCATACTGTCCTCAAGGAATTCAATCCAATGGTCCATTCAATAACTGCCTATAGTTCAAACTTTAGGAATTCTGGGTGGCATTTTGTTCTATCATTGTAGATTCTCATGGTACATTAACTTCTATATTAAAAGACAAGTTGCCTGTGCCTATCTTAGGATAAAATGGCAGAGTAAGAACAGGAAAACATCAGTAAAAATCATTTAGGAAAGAAAATAAAAGAATATAGCAGTCAGATGTCCATTGAAATTATGAAACTCCCCTAAGTAGGAATTATAAAGCCTCTATTCTTTGATAGTGCAGTAGCATCTTTGATTTTTTCAATCTGGTAGCACCTGATTCTGATCTCTAGGAGGAAATATATTGTCTGTTGTCCTCCTTGACCACATAGATGACTGTCATTGGAGTCTTTGTTAGGAGTTCAAACTTTTATAGGCTACCTCTTGCAAGTTCAGTCTTCAGGATCTAGGAGTTGCTTAGTTGAATAATTACAGACTCCATTGATTTCTTTGACAATATGACTCTCTCAGAATCTTAGTAAGCTTATGCTTAATTTCATGTGTAAGTAACCACAGTTACAAATCCAAAGTAGGCATAGCTTTTAATTTAAGCTTTGGTCCTTTCTACTATCCTCTGCATTTTGCTTATGCAGCTGTTTTGATATAATGATGACTAAGTCAAAGCCATCTATGTCAACGGTCCTCAGTGTGAAAATAACACATTTCATCTCATTTCTTGTCAGTTGGCTATTGACCTTCATATGGCAAAGGCACTTGACTTATCTTGTGCTAAGGCTTTCATTTGGAGGTACTTTGAATTTGGAAAGTCTCCAAGTCACCAAATTTTTTTACCAACCTGGATTGCTCGTCACAGGCAGAACATACTATCCTTAGCAGAACTATGTCTCCTTAGATTTCTACTTGCATATGTGTTCATCTCACTTTTTAAGAATTTTGGGAAAGTAGCAAAAGTAGCCAAAACACACCAAATCAACTTTTTTTTCTATTAGGTCTCCTAATACTATAGTTTTATCAACACACAGCCTCCTAAGAAAATTCAGGAGATAGTATCACAAAATGTATTGCACAAAAAGAATGAAGTGGTTTGTCAAGCTTGCACTATCTGAGTTGTTGCCACATGAATAATTCAGTCAAGCCAGTGAGAAAGTTTCAGATTTCACCAATCTAAGCATCTCATTGCTAGTACCAAATTCTTTATTCCTTAGCATTATTTTTAGTGGCTAGGAACATAAAAACTTGGAGTAAAAACAGCTTTAAATAAGAGAGAAATTTATTTTCCACCTGTATAAATATTAGAAACTTTATAGGTTAGCAGTAGAAAAGTGGTTTAGGGACTCCAGGTATATCTAGCTCACCTTTCTGTCATCTCTAATGTGCATTTTCCAAGACAGCATGTGCATTCTAGAAAACAAGATGGAAAAAGAGATAAAGAAGAGATTGTGAATGGTTTGTTCTAGATGTCTCTTAAGGAAATTCTTGGAAATGACTACAAATCGCATAAGTTCTTGGACAGAACTTAGTCATCTACCTTTGAGATGCTTGAGCGATAAGACCTCTTTTTCTCTAGACACATATATGCCTGGCTTAACATGTTATCATTTTAGAAAAAAGAGAGAGAAAAATAGTGAGGGAAATGGGCAATTTCTGACACAAGGTAATACAGCCAGTGCTACATTACAACTTTATTAACAATTTAGGCCATCTTGAGCAAATTCATTCATTCTTTCTTTCTTTCATTTAACAAATACTTACAAAATACAAATTGTAAACAGCCATACCTACCAAGCCTTTGAGCAATCTAGTGAGGTAAGTAAGCAGACTTGATAACAGGTATTTTTAGAGTTGAGAAAACAGAGGTGCTGACAGGTTAAGTGACATCCTGAATGTCACTGCACTATAGTTTATGAAGCCTAGAGTCCCTCACTCCAATCAATTTTCCACACAGCAGCCAGAGTCAGTTTATAAAAATCCATTTGATTATGTGATTACCCTACTTAAATTATTTTGATATCCTTCTATTATCCTTGGGAGAAAGTCCAAATTTTTTTATGTGGATTATAAAGTCTTTTCAAATTCTGTGCTCTTCTTATTTATCCAGGCACTACAGCCTACTGTCCCTCACTTGATCCCAAATCTATGCTCATTATACTGAAGCTCTTAATATAATAGAAACTTCTCATTTCCAAAGCATTTTACAAAATGTTCACTCTATTATATATATTTCCCTTCTTCATCTAGCTCTCACAATCTCTTTGTCTAAGTCTATACCTACTATTTTTTCTCATTTTTTTCTAAATTGAGCTATAACAAGTATACAATAATGAGCATAAACTTTACAAATCCTAAGTGTACAGTTTGCTAAATTTTTACATGTGTGTATATCTGCATTACCACCAGCCAGATCAAACTATAAAATATTTCTCATATTCTGTAAGCACTCCTGCTCCTTTCTGGTCAAGGAAATAATTTTATGACTTTCAGTCACCATCAGAGACTCATAATTTTGTGAGATGTCTCTTGGCTAGGCAATTTACATTCCCCCAAATTCATTTTTTAGGGTATTTCCAGATAAGGGGGACAAGAGATAAACTTAAGTGAGAGAAGACAGAAGGGATACGGCAGTATTTTGTAGCATACACACACCTTCTCCTAGTTAGTTAAATGCTAATACAAGTATCACTGTGAAGGCATTTTATAGATATCATTAAAGTCTCTAACCAGTTGACATTATGTTACCCTGTCATTCTGACTTAATCAGTCAGAGGCCCTTTAAAAGGGAGCTTAGGCCTTCCCTCAAGGGAGAGAGAAACTTCTGCTTATAGAAAATAGACAAACTTCAAACCCTATGCATGGGCTTCCAGCTTGAAATTTCCCCATGACTGCAAGGCGGATGAAGTTGCATAGCTAGCCCCTACAATTGCATAAATCAATTATTTATAGACAGGGTTTCCTGTGGTTGAATGATACAAAACTAGTAAAAATGATTTAGCCTGTCCTTGAACTTCATATAAGCAAATCACACAGTATTTACTAAAGAAACAAGTGTTTCCAGCCTCTGTTTCTAAACATAACCTCTTTGAAATTCATCCATGTTGAGGATATCAGTAGGTGAGTTATTTTCCACTGTATGAATTTAACACAATAATACAGTCTACTTATGTGTTTTCCCTTTGCTGGAAATTTGTTTTTTTCCCAATTTTTTATATTATGAATAAAACTGCCTTACATATCATTAAGCATTTTATTAAACAGATGCATGTCATTGAGTATTCATTTTATACTTAGGACAAGAATTGCTAGGTCATGGTATAGAAATGTGTTTGGGGCGCCTGGGTGGCTCAGTCGGTTAAGCATCTGACTTCAACTCGGGTCATGATCTCATGGTTTGTGGGTTCGAGCCCCATGTCGGGCCCTGTGCTGCCAGCTCAGAGCCTGGAACCTGTTTCAGATTCTGTCTCTCTGACCCTCCCCTGTTCACGCTGTCTCTCTCTCTCTCAGAAATAAATAAAACATTTAAAAAAAATAAAAAAAAAGAAATGTGTTTAACTTTGTAGATACTGCTGAACAGATTTCCAAACTATTCACATTGTACTCCTACCAGCAATGTTTATGATTCCCATTTCCATTTCCAGTTGATGTGATCCATATCCTTACCAAACTTTGAAATTAACAGTCTATTTTTTGTTTTTCAGCCAATCTCAATGGGCAGTAATTGGGATATCATTGTGGTCTTAATTTGCATTTCCTTCATAAGTAATATCAAGGCAATTTAAATATCTTCTATCAAAGACCTAAATGTAAATGTATATCTGCTTTCTTTTAATATTTCTTTATCTTTTTTTTTTTTTTTTGAGAGAGAGAGAGCGCGCACACACATTCATGCATGTATGGGAAGGGCAGAGGGAAAGGGTAAGAATCATAAGCAGGCTCCATGCTCACAACCCTGGGATCCTGATCTAAGTCAAAATCAAGAGTTAAGCACTCAACTGACTGAGCCACCCAGGTGGCCCTAAGTTTTCTTATTTATTTGAAGCAGCAGTATTTCTATTTCCAACAGGAGTCTTTTGTTGGATATATTTTTTTGAAAATGCTCTCCCCATCTCCAGTTTGCCTTTTCTTTCCCTTAATGGTATCTTTGATACATAGATGTTTTTATTTTAGTAAAGTCTAATTTACTGATTATTTTCTTTTATACTTGATGCCTTTTGTTTCATGTTCAAGAAATCATTCCCCACCACAAAACTGAAAAGATATTCCTCTCAGCTGCCTTCTAGAAGCTTTATTATTTTACCAATCACATTTAGGCTTATGATCTAAAATTATGTTTTATTTTCTGGTTAGGATGAGTAGCAAGAATCAAAGATCATCATTTATTTTCCTATACAGAAAACAATACCATTTATGGAGAAAAACCATTGTGGTGGCATCCATATTGAAAATCAAATGACAAGATATTTGTAGGCTTATATCTAAACTCTTTTTTCCCCTGTTATAGTTGTCTGTTTTTCTATCCTTATGACATTCCACAGTATCTTAAGTAATGTAGCTTTGCAACATGTTTTCAAACCTGATAGAAAGTAGTAACATATACCAATCAATAGTCATTTTTATTGAGTTTTAGAAACTCCAGTTTCAAGATCATTTGAGCATATTACATAGCCATACATCTCAGTTTCTAACACTTTTAAGAGTACAGAAAATATGTTTTATTCAAATAGAAATTATAAAAAACACATAAATCAAAAATTGTCTCCTAAATACATAATCTAGATAATTTTCCTCCATACTGCTATAATTAAATAATCATCTATAATATGTGGACATCAATAGTTCTTACCCCTTATAATTCTGTTGCAAGGATTAATTGAGATAACATATGTAAATAATTTAGAAAAGTGCCACATTTTCAGTATTCAATTAAGATGAACTATAATGATTACTATTTATAAGCTGTGATAGTTTAAACAATACATCAGTGCACTAATAAACCAATCAAGCAATTAAACAAACAGATAAATAAAATAAAACATGTGTGAATGGGAATTAAGTATGTGATATTACTTTAAGTCAGGAGGTTATTCAAATAAATGTCAGATGTTATTCAAATGTCATTTTATTGCAATAAATAATTTATTGAAATAAGTGACATTAAGTCTATGAACTGTGAAATTAGGGAAAGTTTTTAAGTTAAACCATATCTTAAATCTTACAACAATAGTAAATCCCAGATGCCATAAATCCCTACATGTTAAAAATTAGAAAAGAAAATATAAGTAAGTAAGTTTATATTTTGGGTTATAAGAGAAATTCTAAAATAAATAGCTAAAATACCACTGAGATAAAAATATCAAATAAGCTAAGCTAACACTAAAAATATAAAGAATCTAGTAATGTGTTTTCAATTTGGATCAAGGAAGCCTACATTTTTAAAAAGGAGAAAAAAAAGAGTACATAAAAGAAAATATTGACAATTCTGAAGTCCTAATGAAGAGATGAGAAAATCTAAACTCATGCTCAGGTAGAGCAGTTTGGTATTACTTTAGTAAAGGTAAAAGCGTGTGTGCTCTACAACACATCAATTCTCACATATGTACAGAGAAGCCTATACAAGGATGAGATGTGATGAATGCTATAAAATTAAGGTATCCATCATATAATCAGAAAACTTATCAGTAAAAGAAATCAGGCATCTTTTACTTTCCTTCTCCATTATTCCCTTATTTAACACATAGTTTTCTTCCTAGTGAACTTAAGGTTGCCTTGAGTTGCTGATTGAATTTTAAGAAGCAAAACAGGAAAGAAAAAAAGTGACACTATAAAAGTTCCCTCTATATTTCATTTCTATAATTGGCAACCCTCAGCTGCAAAGAAAGCTGAATCTAGGTTTTCGTTTTGGGGAAAAAAAGAGTAAGAAAAACAACTTGTGGAATATTCCTCTTTTTCAGTTTTCAAATTTGTTTTGGAATAATTTTAGATTTACAGAGAAGTTGCAAAGATAGTCCAAGAAAATCCTTTAGGCCCTTCACCAAACTTGCAAAAATGATAAAATCTTATATAATCATGGTAGAAATTAATAAATTGGTGCAAAAGGAAACTAAAGACTTTATTTGATTTTTTCCCAGCTTTTCTATTATTGCCTTTTCTTGTTGCAGTAGGATCCAATCCAGAATACCTCATTGGTTCTAGTTATTTGGTCTCCATAGTCACTTCCTCCTATGAACAGTTTTTTAGTGTTTTGCTTTGTGTTTATCTTTTATGACCTTAATAATTTGAGATAGTTCTGGTTACATATTTTGTAGAATATTCCTTAATTTGGGTGTCTGTCATGATGATACTAGGACTGTGGGTTTTGTAGGAAAATATCACAGTGAAGTGTTTTCTGATCAAATCAATTCAGGGGTACATGATATCAGTGTAACATCACTGTTAATATTAATCTTAAGGTATTCTCTGCCAGGTTTCTAATATAAGTTACATTACATTTTCAAACTCTATTCTTTGGAAGCAAGTCACTTGGTCCTACCTATATTCAAGCAAGGCAGGTGAGGGTTAAGCTTTACCTCCTCCTGGAGGACATAGTATCTCTATATAATTTAGACTTTCTCTGAAAGAAAATTTGTCTGTTTCCTTTTGCTTGTCTATTTATTCAGTCATTTATTTTTATGCTATGGACATATTTTTATTTGTTATTACTTTAGGTTATAATCCAATACAATGCTATTATTTTCTTGCTCTAATTGTTCCTGCTTTGGCCATTAGGAGCTCTTTCAGATTGTGTCTTATCTCTCTAACATTTCCCTAGCCTTTTGTTTTTGAGTACTTCTTCATTTTCTGGCATGCACATGCTCCAAATTCAGCTTACATTTTCCCTGCTTCAACCCTAAAATTAGACATTCCTCCAAAGAAACTCTGATTCCTTGTACTGGATGATAGTATTTAGATATCAGTATCTGGGCGCTTGATGTATTTATTGCTATTGAGGTGTCTTGCTTCTAGGCCCTGTTAGCAGACAGCTAAGAACTAAATGTATGTATATTAACACATGCATATGCACATATTTATGTTTATGTATATATCTGTTTATATATTAAAATAAACTGCTTATACTGATATTATAGAATATTATAATAGAATAATATTCTGTAAAAGAAATGAACAAGACAAAATAAAAGCATAATGCTGAGCAAAAAAAGCAGTAACACAGTAGAGTATTTATATTTTATTTAATAAAATATGTATAATAAGTTATAAAATTTACTATATAACATTTATAATTACAGCATAGAAAATGTGTAATTATACATTATACCTATATCTATAATTTTGATATGTGTCCACAAACTCCTTAATTTTTTTAAGTTTATTTATTATTTTGAGAGAAAGAACCAGCAGGGTGGGTCAGAGAGAGGGGGACAGAGTCTGAAGCAGGCTTGGTGCTGACAGCAGAGGGACAAACATAGGGCTCAAATTCACCAACCATGAGATCATGACCTAAGCCAAAGTCATATGCTTAACAGACTGAGCCACCCAGATGCCCCTCCACAAACTCTTTAATACTCATCCTATAAAAAGACAGAGTCTAATTATCCTCTCCTCAGCTACGGGCTGAATTTAGAGACTTGTTGCTAATGAATAGAATACGAGAATGTAGTAGAAATGGTACTATGGGGCTTCTGAAGTAGGTTAGAGGAGGCATTGGCGCTTCTAGCAGGCTCTCTCTCTTGGAATGCTCACCTTTGAAATGGAGCCATTATACTGTGAGGAAACACAGGCCTCAAGGAGAGAATATCTGTATGTGTTCTGGTTGACAGTACTAGCTAAATTCCCAGCCAACAGCTAACATCATCTGCGGGGAACAAAACTTTACATGATTTCGGGCTCTGAGCTGTACCACCTGATGCTAAGGGGAGTAGAGACAAGCTATGCCCCCTTAGATCTGCCCAAATTACAGACTCAGATCCAAAATAAGTGCTGTGGTAGGGATATGACTTTTATTATATTATTCCATACATTTCAGTATTACTGAATTTTATCCTAAGAAGAAAAATAGCTAATTCATCACCTGAAATTAAAAAAAAAAACATAATTTCAGATACAGAACAGGCAGAAACAGGCAGAAGTTTAGAATTAGAAAACTTGGTCTTTGGCTTTGGAACCTCGTGACTGCTAAATGCTTACCACCAATAATCATGTGAAATATAAACATAGGGGACCAAATAAGTATCAAAAAATATCCCATGTTTTATTGTAGATAAAACCGGGTCACACAATTGAATAGAGTCTTATATCTCCATCCCTGACTCTGGGCCTCAGGACTGTAATGTCCCTGACTCTCACTGAAGCATTGGACACAAAAGATGGAACCAATTAAAAAGACCTGCTTGGATGGCGTACTACGTGGAGTTTCATAACCAACACTGTGTTTGATTTTTGATTCTGCCACTTACTAGTTTTGTGACCTCACATGAGTTATTTAAAGTCTAGGCTCGAGTTTCACATTTAGGAAATGAGGCTATTTACATCCGCCTTGCAGGGTTTTATGAGGATTAGAGATAAGGTTCTTATTGTTTAGGACAGTGCCTGGCATGAACACAGACGCCCAATAACAAGCAGTAGTTCTTAATACTGAAGATAATCCCTCTTGGAACAATTTCTAAGATATTTGAATCCTTGTCAAATCAGAAGGATACCTATTCATCTTATGGACGATTATTTTAAATGGATCATACAAGCATATCTGTATTTAAAGTAAATGGGAATTAGAGTTATATAGATAGCATAGAAATTATGACTAATTTTTAAATAATACAGTTTCAGTAAGCTCCAGAAACATTATTTACTGTGATTTTAATACAAGATATATTGCCCACTATGATCTCTTTGGCTTAAAATTATATATAACCCAATTAATGGGAAAAATGTATAATGCTTGTTCAGAAAAACACATGAAAATAGATAATTGCTTAGGAACATAAAAGTTGTTAGAATAAAGCTGGAGTAAAAATAGGAGATGATGGCTTCTATGGATACGTGTTGGGACAGTTTTAAGACGAGTGGCCTTACCAACCAAGGTAATCTCCCAAGTGATGAGATGAAATGGGAATTATTTCCTAACAAAAAGATATTCACTCAGTCTTCTTCTCAGACTCGGGCTAAAGGAAGATTTCTGCTACTATTTTGTTTTTGTTTTTGCTAACAAGGAGAAAACAAGTTTTAATGAAAAGATCATGTGATTCTGATCATATAGAGCCTTTCAAGTCTGCTTCCATCACTTACTTCTCAATATTGATTTCCTCATGTATAAGCCCAAGACTATAAATGCCTATCTCACAGTGTCATTTGGGGAATTAAATGAAATAATATATGTAAGCATATATGACACAAAATTGCTGTTCAGTCAACACTTTACTTTGTCCATCAGTTTTAAGGAATGTCCTATTTATGCTCAGTTCGAGTTCAAAATAAGATGAAGAGTTAGTATCAGGAATAGATATAAATTCAGCAGGTATGCATTAATTAATGCTAAGGTGACTGAACTATATAGAACAATGGTAACATCTCTGATCTGCAAAGTTCATATAACAAAATAGTTATATTCTCTCACCAAATTAGAAAGACATTTTTCAGATATCTCCTGGACATTTGGAGGGACATTTATAGAGAGCAAGGGGCATGCATCAGACTGGGAAATAGGAGATTGTAACAGTTAGCAATACACAAAAGATAGTTGAGGACAGGTGGGTTACTGTGAGCAGACCACCCACACATGGAAGCCACACCAGGTATTCGATTGCCTACACACCCACTCACTCTGATGGAAAACAGAGACAGTGAACAAGTCTTGCAGTATAGCTCTGACAACAAAATGACATCCAACATAAATGGTCCAGTGAAAAGTTTCCTCCCCTAGGGACTGTAAAAGTTTGCTAGGGAATGCTCAATGAGAGGAACTATGGGGCTTGGGTTGATGATCATTAGTCTTTGAATTCAGTTGCATGCCAAAAAGAAAATTGTTACCAGCCCTATGGCTTGTCCTCTGGAAAAAGGTTTGCAGGTTCCCCGATGGGAAATTTGAAAGGTCTGAAAATAACTGAATTTCAAGTTAAAATTTTTATACTTCTTCAATTTAAATGAATGAGTGTGGAGGCCATGTCTAACATGGGAGAAGAATTCATAGGAATGTAGAACGGCTTCATTATAACATATGAGGAAATTATAATTTTCTAAAAAGAGTATAGGCATGCAACAAATAAGGGATAGGAAATCCTAAGAAACAAACAAACAAAAAACCTAGAGTAAACATGCAGAATGAGCGTGCTATTCAACTTTGGAAAAATAGACCAGGAATATTATAGAACAAAGAAAGGAAAAACTGAAAAAAGAAACAGCAAACAAACCACCCCCCCCAACCCTCAAAAGATTATCAGACTGAAAAGAAGAGAGCAGACAAAAAATGTGAACCTACAGGACCTTGCTTACTCATCAACTGAATTAAATCAGCTATAATAATACGACATATCTCTAATACAATATGTCATTGTATATGCAGCTCGGCTCTGTGTCCTTCTGTTGTTTGTGATAAGAGCAATCATCCTATTTTCCATTGTTCTTTAAAATGTAAACAGAACAAGGACTGGAGCCAACATGGCCAAAGAGACTGCCAAAATGTGCTGATAACAACTAGGATGTTTCATAGCTGTCACATTTAGGCCCCCATTATACAAATAACCCAAAGCAAACTCGTAAGCAACAACAGATTATGCCCAAACTATGGAACTGTGAACTGATATTGTGGATATATAAGGCAATGCGTGAATATAGAATCTTTTGCAGAAGTTCTAATGTCTCCATTCTAAGTGTTTTGTAATTCACCAATTACTCCTTCAGAATACTTGTTTTAGAAAGCCAGTATCTTTCTTCCCTTCAAAATTAGCCTTTTAAAGTCTATTAGAGACTGAGAATTAGCCAGGGGTTAAGGTATGGAGGAATCCTGACCTGCTTTGCCATTTGATTTCTAATTTTGGTCTGAAATAAAATAGCCAAGGTATCTTCAATGGAGTAGGTATCATTTTGTTAAGCTAATGTTGTACTTAGATGTATGCCCCATCAGATGTGATTCTGAGGGAAAACAGTTGTATCCCACAAAAATGTTAAGTGATACACTTGAAAAAGCTTCTGAATGTATTCTGCAGTCTAAATTTGTCAGAGTTTGAATAGATGTTGTCATGGAAAATCTGCTATGGTTTTAGGAGCTAGAGTGACATTTTTTAACCACCCTTCATTCTTCTGGGAGATGCTTTCCTTCATTCTTTTCTTTTTCTCTGCACAGCCTACTTCTACCTGCCTACAAAGGGCTCAAAAATAGTGATTACTTGGCAGAACTAATTCTGATAAATTTAAGTATTAGGTCTGGAAAATCTAAGGGATCCAAGGTCAATTGTTATTGGTATTCCAAAATATTAATTTTTTCTTACCTCCTACCTTTTCTTTACTACCAATTTCTCATTTTACATTTTTTGCTTCTCTTTCTTTTATTTCTTCTTTTCTAACTATGCCTTTCTATGATAAAAACAATGACACCAATGACCATTCTGTAGACCCACTGATGGGACTCAGAGTTAACAGGGTTATTGACCACTGTCCTATTTCCTTGGAAATGAGAAAGTGATGCTGAACTGAGTTAGCTTCACCTGAAAAGGCACACATTAACCCCTGGCCAGAGCACTGGTGAGATAAAACCTCCTGCTCAAAATAACTCCTTTTCCACTTTAGTGTCATTCATCATTTTTAGTAAACCAGAGGAAACTCCTTCATCAATATGAGAGCCTCAGGTTCACTTTATGATATTATCATTTATGTAATTTTAACATATAACTAAATTAATTCATTTTTACTTAAAACATAATTTTTAAAGCTAGATTTGTTTATTAGTTCTTTTGCTAGAAACCTTTATTATTTGAAACAAAATACCCTGTTTCTTGTCTTTCTCCAACAACTTATATGGAGCTATATTAAACTAGGTCTTTTTAGAGTCTTTCATACTCCGTCTACTGACATCTGTCCAAAAGGGGAAAAGGCAAAAAAAAGTTTCAGAAAATCAGAATTTTTCTGGGTTCAGTGTTTCTTGACAAAGGGAGGATTCATCAATATAAAGCATAGATGAAGGATTTACTTAAAGTCATCAAGAGTACAGTTTGTACAGCTCTCCTCTACATTGATTCTAGACTCCGATTAAATCAGAAGTTTTGAAAGGGGTGGAATCTCTGATACACTTGAAGTACCCAAGTTTTAAGGAAACTATTTTAGATAAAATGAGAACCCTTGCTGATTCTGATCCACTTTTAGAGACACATTCAAACTCTAAGCTTTTGCTATTTCCAAAATAGGTTGTTAAGTGATTTTCTTTTATTTTTTCCCTTTCTGCCTGAATGGACCCACATCTAAACACCCACATAGGTTTGTGAGGGCATTTCTAGAAAAATGAAGATCAGTTATAAATTTCTTCACTCTTTTTACATATGAAATAAATTTTTATGCTTTTTTATTTTTATTTTAAAATTTTTTTAATGTTTTATTTATTTCTGAGAGAGAGCAAGCAGATGAGGGTCAGAGAAAGAGGGAGATACAGAATCTGAAACAGGCTCCACGCTCTGAGCTAGCTGTCAGCATAAAGCCCGATGCAGGGCAAGAATCCACGAACTGTGAGATCATGACCTGAGCCAAAGTCAGACACTTAACCAACTGAGCCTGAGCCACCCAGGTGCCCTATTTTTTTTAAAAAAATTCTAGGTTTACATATTTCAAGATTGTAATTGTTCAAATAAGTACTATACACAAACATCAATTAAATAAACTAGGGTTTGAAATGGGGACAAGACTAAATACAGATTCAATCATAAGGCCTAAACACAGATTTTTGACTACCACAACCCAACAAATACTAAATCCAAACATCTATATTGCCATAGGCATTCGTAGATATCTATAGATACGTATTACTCACTCTAACTAATCAAATACAGCACTTGAAATCCTGAGCTACACATTTCTTCAGAAACTTATACAGATTTCTGGAAAAATACACATTGGTTTCGATATTGCAATAAGAAATAAGGACATGTAGATCATGGGGAAAAGGTCATCATTCTGTTGAACTAAATTTACCTTATGTTCCATTTCACTGCATCACTAACAATAAGTTTTTCAGTCCAGTTGTGATAACACTCCTGCTGTGAACATATACTTTCCTATGTGAAGATAAATAAACATATATACATAATAAACAGTGAAAAAACTTGCTGCAATTAGCAAGGTGATCATACACATCTTAGGTGTGAGATAAATGTCACAAAAATCTATTAACATTGATTTTTTTTCCTTTTCTTCCTGACACTGTTGTAGCTCAGCTAATAGGATGAACTGTCATAACTTTTAGAGACAAAGAAAGAAGGTCAGTAACTAAAAGTTGTAGGTACTCAACTAGGATATTCTTAGAAAAGCAGTGTTACAATAGGCAACATTATATATTAGCCGTTTACATTCATAAGGAAAAAAATAATCATTTCACACTGATGAATGTCCAAGGTCCAATAATACAATAAAAGTGTTTTTACTTGTTATAATTATTATCAAGGTTAATGAAACTAACCTTCACCTCCTTCTCTCAGGCAACATGAGTCTGGAAAGTATTCTAGTAGATTTCCACATGTTTATATTAAAATAACTTATTTTATTTGATAAAATTATATATTAGTCAGTCTGTTATTAAATACAATAAAAAATAGAAATGTCTAGGTCATTGGTAAACCAACTTATTTTTCCCTTGAATAAAGTGTTACTGCATTTAGTTTTCTGTTTAATTTGTAGATTCAAGTGTTAGACATATGCTCTCGATGCATCCCTACATATAAGAAGCTATAAACAAGAAACTCCACTCTTGGGGCAGTGCCAAAGGCTATTAATAGGTATAGACACAGCTCATAGAATTGCGGGGAGGGCTGAAGAAATACTCTTGGATGGACTTCCAAAATGACTTTTAATTCCACAATGGTACAGCGCCCCTAGGAGGCTCATGGTATGATCCATGCCAACAGTTAGATGCCCCAAACATACTCTTTTTTGCCTCACGACTCAGATCCAAACCAAAGTATTATGTTAGGATATCTGACTTCCCAGATCTAAGTCACATCTGGAACTCTAGCTACAAAGAAGCTCTGCATTCTGCAAAACAAGGATTGGAAAGGGTTTTGAGAGAACAGGATTTTTTTCTCTATTTGGAAACCAACATATTGATCAGTAGAGGCTAAGTAGACCAGGATTTAATCTCACTGAAGGCAATTTTGTTTAACCATGGAGCACTATAACATCCTATAAAAGAATTCCATTTTTACATGACTCCTAGTTAAAAGGGATGAATGTGTCAAAAATTCATCACCATTCCTTGGGGGAAAAAGGCTAATATTGCTGATGTTCCTATTTACCCAAACAGAATCAAAATGGTTGTTTTCATTTATAAGGATGTAAAAATCACATTCACAAGACCGAACATTAGATAAACTGCAATTAGTTGTAATTTTATTTACTTTCAGCTTATTGAGGTGTAAGTAATAAGTTAAATTGTAAGATATTTAAAATGTTTAGCATGATGATTTGATAGACATACACATTCTGAAAGGATTTTCCTTATCCAGTTAATTAACACATCTATTGTCTCACATATTTACCTTTCTTCTTTATTTTAGTGAGAACATTTAAGTTCTGTCTTAGCAAATCTTGATTATATAATACAGTGTTTTTAACTATAGTTACCATGTTATATTAAATTATCAAATTTTATTTATAACAGTAAGTTTGTGTGTTTACCAACCTATCCCTTGCTCCTCAAACTCTAGCTCTTAGCAACTATTCTGTTTCTATGAGTTCAACTTTTTTTTTCTTTCTTGTCTTTTTTTTTTAAAGATTCCATGTGTAAATGATTCCATGAAGGATTTGTCTTTTTCCATCTAACTTATTTCACTTAGCATAATGCCCTCCAGATTCAACCATGTTGTCACATGAAAAGGGAGGATGGGTAGATACATTTTGCCTTTACTCATATGTGGATGGAATGGCCCTTTTCGCTCTCTTCATAAGAGGCTCTCTTAGACTTTACCTCCAGCCTACCCAACCAGAATCAAGTTTGTATATATATATGTGTGTGTGTGTGTGTGTATCTTGGAATCAAGTAGGTATATATATATATATATATCTTTCAAGCCCTCTATTTTCACAGTATTTTAGATCTTAGTAGTTACTTTCTTCTCAATTCAGTGATATTTGTTAACAGTGTACTCTAGTTTTCAGCGAGGATTATTTTTTCTATCTTCTATACCATACTGCCAGAAATGTAATCCCAAGGCTGAAATCTTCTAATTTTTCTATCAAAATATTTAGATAGTTCTTTTCCAGGTGTGTTTATCCTGGACAAAAGGTTTTGTGGGTACATTAGAGCAGTGAAGCTCTGTCATACAGAACAAAATAGATTTATTTTCTGAAACTTGAAAAACAAAGTAAAAATGCTTTTTTCATAGGCTAAAAAAATGAAGTTCCCATGCACAATGTCCATGATATTTCTGTTTTCTATGATATGAACAGTTAGAAGTGCTAAAGAATTTAATGTAAAATTAGCATGAGGAAAAACATTTGAAAAAATGATTTCTCTTCAGGTTCCAAATATTTGAAATATTTTCCATCTTTAATTATTTCAATTTATAAATCAGGTATTGCTTCTCTAATCTCAAATAATGTAATACATTTTCTAAACACATTTTGAATCTGTTTAATATTGAAATTATTCTAAAAAGCCACAACATAGGGGCGCCTGGGTACCTCAGCTGGTTAAGTGTCCGACTTTGGCTCAGGTTATGATCTCGTGGTTTGTGGGTTCGAGCCCTGCATCGGGTTCTGTGCTGACAACTCAGAGCCTGCAGCCTGTTCAGATTCTGTGTCTCCCTCTCTCTCTGCCCCTCCCCAGCTCGTGCTCTGACTCTGTCTCAAAAATAAACAAAGAAACAAACAAAAAGCCAAGACATAGAATGATTTCATCATTTTTGTTATATTTTCTCAAATGTTTACATGTTTTAACAATTTAAATATTTCCCATTTTGGGTTCCTTTCTTCTAACATGTGTTAGAACAAAAGCATGATCACAAATTTAAAATAAAAGTACTTCAATTCCTTCATGTTAATATTGAATTTCGAGTTTGATTACAAGGAGGAATCAGTATTCAGTTTTAATAATAAAATGTTATAAATGAAACCACAAATTATATCAAATTATGAGCAAACATAAAGATACAGGATCACAAAATAGCCCAAATTCACACATTTACTCTTTAATAACCTTGTGGTATAATTTACACAGTAATTACCTATGAAATTGTCACTTTCTGTAGAAGTCAGATACCATTTGTTTCTCCTAGACTTTTGTTTGTTTGCTTGTTTATGTTTTTTGATTTTATGTTTCAGGAACACCCATTTCATGCTTCTTGCCATAATGTGTTCCTAGAAACCAAGTCATAAAATAAAAGTATTATAATTGAGTATTGTGTTCCTAGCTGAGAATTCAGCACTGAGTAAATCTTAACCTGAACAACCATGTCATAAAGGTAGACATAAGAGCTCATATAAGTCAATAATCACATAAATAATCAAAATGATGTAACATATAGCTATTTTATCAGAAATTTGACCTAAAAGTATTCACTTAGCTAGAAGAGGCATTAAACAATCCATTAAGGGTGACTTTACTTTATCTTCTTAGAATTTAGAAGGGTATGCAGAGGGAGATGATTCTGGTACTTGAATAAAGTTTATAAGGATCTCTTAGTCATACTCTTTTTTGTTTCCTATTAAATTTGGCATGCTTTTGAAAGTCATTATGCTGACCTGGTAGGTACACTTTAAATAGTATATTTACTGCTTCTAGTTTCTTTTCTCTCACTGAAAAGCATATAAAATGTGAGGTGCTTTTACCCATCTCCAGCAAGAAGGAAGCAGTTTTGTCCATCATCTTTAGGATTTATTTTGTCTCCTAAGAATTCACAACCCTCCCTAATTCAAATGTTTATTTCCTTCTTTCTTTCATAGCTTTCAACTTCCCACTCCAACTTAGCTCTATGGCTTTATTTTTTTTAATGTCTCTTTATTTATTTTGAGAGAGAGAAGAAAGCAAGCACATGCATGTGGGGGAGGGTTAGAGAGAGAGAGAGAGAGAGAAATTGGGAATCCCAAACAGGCTCTGCACTGCCAGCACAGAGCTCAACATGGGGCTCCATCCCACAAATAGTGAGAGCATGACCTAAGTTAAAACAAGAGTCAGAGGTGCTTAAATGACTGAGCTACCCAGGCGCCTCATCAGAGTCTTTAAATAAACTAAGGAAACAGAAATTAAAAAAAAGAAAGAAAGGTGAAAATGGTGCTGGTGTTGTTGTTTTAATGCCCTTCTGGGTGTGGCTTGGTGACTTAGTCGTGTTGAATACTACAGGTGTGAAGATTATAACTTAATAAGAGATACCATTTATTGAAAAGCTTCTATGGATCAGTAACTCTACTAACACCATATGTAACTTTATCTCCAATCCTGCTTTCTGGCATTTGCAACAAAATTTTATTATTTCTACTTGACAGATGAAGAAATCAGGTTAGGAGAATTTAAGTAATTCTCCCAAGATCACAAATACAGTGAATGGAATGCTGGGATTTCAACAGGCTCTTAAAGCCTGTGTTCTTAAACATTAAAGTATAGTTGGCATACAGTGTTATACTAACTTAAAGTGTACAACATAGTGATTTGACAGTTCTGTACATTACTAAATGCTCACTATAGTGATATAGTTATCATCTATTAGCATACAGTGCTATTATAATATTATTGACTATATTCCCTATGCTATACTTGTCATCACCATGACTTATTTATTTTATAATTGGAAGTTTGTCCTTCTTGATCTTCTTACCATTTTTCCCATCTCCCCACCTTCTGGCAACCACCACTTTGCTGTTTGCATTTACGAGTCTGTTTCTGTTTTTTGTTTGTTTATTTGTTTTGTTTTTTAGATTCCAGATGTAAGCAAAATCATACAGTATCTTTTTTCTGTCTGACTTTATTTCATTTAGCCTGGTACCCTCTAGGTCCATCCACGTTGTTGCAAATGGCAAGATCTCAATTTTTTATGGTTGAGTAATATCCCATTTTTATGACTTAGTAATATCCAATAAAAAAGTAATATCTTTTTTATGGCTAAGTAATGTCCCATCCGGTTTACATGAAGGGATAAAGAAGATGTTGTACTCTTCTTTATCCCTTCATCTATGGACAGACACTTAGGTTGCTTCCATATCTTAGCTTCATAATATTGCAATAAACAGGGGATACATATAGCTTTTCAAATTAGTATTTTCATTTTCTTAGAATAGATATTCAGCAGTGGAATGACTCGATTATGTGGTATTTCTATTTTTAATTTTTTGAGGAACTTTCTACCTGTTTTCAAGTGGGCACACCAATTTACATTTCCAAGTGTATGAGGGTTTCCTTTTCTCTGCTTCCTAACCAACACTTGTAATTTCTTGTCTTTTTGATACTAGCCATTCTGTCTGGTGTAAGGTGATATCTCATTGTGGTTTTGATTTGCACTTCCCTGATGATTGGTGAAGCTGAGCATCTTTTCATTTGTCTGTTGAACATCTATATATCTTCTTTGGAAAAATGTCTACTCAGATCCTCTGCCCATTATTCAAGTATATTTTGGGGGCATATTGACTTGTATGGGTTCTATATGTATTGGATATTTTTTGCTTGTTGGATATCATTTCCAAATATCTTATCCCATTTAGTAGGTTGCCATTTCATTTTCGTTTGATGATTTCCTTCACTGTGCAAAAGCTTTTTAGTTTGATGTAGTACAATAGGTTAATTTTGCTTTTGTTTCCCTTGCCTAAGGAGACATATCCAGAAAAATGTTGCTTATAAGGCACTAATCCCTTATATGAGATCTCTACCCTCATGACCTAATCACCTCCCAAAGGCTCCATCTTCAAATACCATCACACTAGATATTAGTCTTCTACATATGAATTTTTTAGGTAGACACCAACATTCAGTCTATGCCAGTCAATTGTATGCATCTTGATTCTGTTTTCAGTATCAAGTCCCACTAATATTCATATATATAATTTGTTAATCTTTGTCTTCCTGTCATATAGCAAATAATCTTGCAAAGGTGATTTCCATAGTCTGTTTTTCTTGTTGAAGAAGTTTTCAAAGAATAATCAAATAGATACCCTTGGCTTTAGCTGCATTTAAAAAGTAATTTGATTTCCTTTGCAAATAAACAGTACAAGGTGGGGATGTACAATATTGTTGTACAATGCCAACCCCTCAGGTCCTCTTCATTTGCCAACCTACACATCTTAAGCAAATTCTAGTGAGAATGTTTCCTGATGGGCATACACATATTGAATCACAGACACCACTGGGATTTCCCTGCTGAACTACAGCCACCAGATAAGCTCACACAAGTTGACCAGTCTCAGTCCAGAGATTTTGGAGTTTAGCACTGTGTAGTTGAATGCTTCCAAATCCATTCTGGATGTTCCATCCAGCATTTATATTCAATGATTCAACCAAAAAGTAAATTAAAAGCTAAAATAAACTCAATATATTTGTTGAGCTCTTTACTCCTAACCAAAGCAATTGTAAAACTGTTTATCAGGCCATTAACTGAATTAGGTTTTATGCTGGTTTGTTTGTTTATATGCTTGTTTGTTTCTGATTCAGCCAACCAGGCCAAGCAGGAACTAAATCTACATATTTCTCTATGAAACAGGTACAAAAACAATATATGCTTTTTTCTGAACCCAGCTTAAGCCATACTGGTATTTTATTGAATCCAAATTCATGAAAGGAAATGAGGAGGGGAAGTGCTATGTTGGCTTCACAAATTGCATTGCAGTGACTTGAAAATACTCTTGTGGTACTAAACATCAATATTAGATTTCAACAACTCATCCCTCTGGTGCTGTTATGTCTGACTTCTCTCTGATGGTATGCCAGAATCCTTTATACTTGACTTCCTTTCTCACAGTCTCCAGATAACCAGAGTAAATGCTCATGAGCACCACATACAGACATACACATTACAACCCTAGTTCCGTTACTCAAAAAAAAAAAAAAAAAAAAGTTATTTGTCACTGTCAGCTTAACTAGGTAAACATTTCTCAGTGTGGATTTCAAGATCTTTTATAATCTTTCCAGCATCATTGTCTAAATTTCCCCTCTACAAATCCTAAGTGACTACAAAATAAAAGTAAGTCAGTGTAGCTAAAGCAACCAATAATTTTCTATCTCAGTGACTTTGTTAATGCTGTGCCTTTATCTATATTCCCTTCCTACTTTTATGGTGAATTCTACTGTTAAGGATTTGTTAATCCAAGTGGGATCTGTGGACTAACAGCTCTTATCACATGAGAGCTATAGTTAGAAATTCATCTCATGCCTGCCCCAGCTCTACTGAATCAGAATCTGCATTTTAACAAGATCCCAAGTGATATATATGCACATTAAAATTTGAGCTATTTCAAATGATAATTTCTCTATGGCCTCTGACTGATATTTTAAATGGGTGTCATAGTTTCCTCTTTTGAGGTTCATATCTATATAGTCATTCATCATTTCAGTCTACAAGTATTTATTAAGTGGCTACTATCTTCTAGGCAAAACTGAAGAGAGCAATTTCAAACCATGGAAATTTCTCATTTAATGACATGTAGCAGTGGAAACAAAACCAGTTTAATGTGTCTTAAGAATGTATTGTATGTGAGAAAACAGTGGAAAATAGGAAAGGTAAACAGAGGTTAAATTAGAGTATGACTTTGTAAGGAGTACTATATATTATATATCCTGAAGCATTTGATGTGAGGCTATAATTGGCATATTTGATACATTATTTTCTCTGAGACTGAAGAGGAGATTAGATTGTTAATAGAAATAAGATTAACAGTAAAGAGGCTAGCTAGGAAGCAGACAGTAATTCAAATAAAGACTGGGAATTCGAACTAAAGAGTAATGATGGAAACTTATTCATTCATTCAACAGGTGTTTATTGAGATTATTTTTAAATGCAATCAGTTGTAACCAAGGCACTCTAGCAAGTACTAATCATTCCTCAAACTTTACACTTAAAGCCGCAAGTTTATTAAATATATTGATTGTTTTCAATGCCATCACAGGGTAAAGTTTTATCAAATGCTCTGCTATGCATGGGTCACCATGTATATATCTGCCTTTGACTGAACTCTCCAGGGCAAAGAAGAGAGGACAGTAACTGAACAATGAACAATCTTCCATACTTTCCATAAAGCATCAAGTCTCATAAACAGATGTTACTCAATTCTTATTGAACCAAACCCATGTTGTTATATATTTCTTTGTTATACTCTTAGCTTCAAAAAGATTTTTAATAATCTTAACGTGTGTGTGATTATATTTTTGCTTGACAGTAAAAATTTGTCTTTGAAAAGTGAACTCAAGTAGCATTAACCATTATATATGTGAAATACATGGACAGTTGTTCATCATCATTACAACTTCTGAGGTTCTCTTGGAACCCTCATAGAGAAATAAGTTCAAGCATGATGTAAATATATACTACAGAGTTGTCTCTACTTTTTATCAACTCTTATTATTTGAGCATAATAATAACAATGATTATTTTCTGAGTGGTTATTATGTGCCAAGTACTTTTATGCATTTGATTTAAGTTTATTTTATTATCACGATTCCTCAATGAAATAGCCATTATTATTATTATTCAGATATTGCAGAAAAGAAAACTAATGGATAGAAAGGCTAAATAAGCTGTCTAAGTTCATACATGTTATGACCAGTATGAGTAGGATTTGAAAATTGGAAAACTTGCTTGAGCCCACTCTTAAATACTGTATAATATTACCTCTTTGGAATATGGAAATCTTTCATGCTAGAAAGAAGATGTGGATTTTGCATTGAACAAGAATGTATGTACTAAATTGGGGTTTCTCAACAGTAGTACTACAGACGTTTTGGATGACATAATTCTTTTCTAGGGGCTATCCTATGCATGGTCAGATTTTGAACAGCATTCCCAGCCTTTACCCATTAGATTCCTGTGGAACCCACAATCCATGACAATCAAAACTCTTTCCAGATGTTTCCAAATATGCCCTGCAAGGGAAAAATCACCCCCTGTTGAGTACCACTGCCGTACATTCTTGAAAAGTGAAACTATATTGAAATTATCATTAGTCATTGATGCACCTTCATAACACTGTATAGTTAGATGATCTTGCTTCATCAGGATATAGTCTAAATTAAGCACATTTTATTCTGGGCACTCACTATCTTGTTTTCACATCAGGATGTCTTTTCAGAGACAAAAGGTATTTTTAGAGGTTGTCTTGTTAGTCCTTTCACTCAATCTTTTATAATATCCATCAACTGACAAGAAGGATCACAACGGACTAAAATATCTGATGAGAAAAGATGTCTCACAAAGACCCCCTTCTCCCAAAGCTATTGCAAATGAGTCATTATGTGTAAGCTCTCAAGGAATAGCTCTCAGGTAATAATGACTTTTAAAAAAAAGTGAATTCTTGACACCAGCTCATGAGAATATAACTAGATGCAATTGCTCTTCATCAGCTCTTCAGATAGCCAGTTTTATACAGAAGATCAATTATGTTAAGAAAGTTCCAAGGCAATGAAGGGATTGTTAGTAACTTTTTTTTCCCCTTCAAATCACCAGGATTTGTGAACCATGACTGCTATGGTTTTGTTAGTGTCAAATTTAAGAGCCAAATTTTCATTCCTTCTTGTGTAAGAATGTATCACATCATTATCAAAATCAACTATCATAATCAACAACCACATCATTATCTGTTCATACATAGTCATGTGAGGACGAGTGACATGTATACTGCATATTCTATGGAGAATTAAATAATTTTCTCTAAAAATTATTCCAATTCACAGGCCCTTTTATAAACTTCCAGGCTTGTACACTGAGACATTATATTCAGCAAACTATAGCAGGAAACACTCACAAATAGAACATTTGTAATTTTCCATTGAGCATCTGAGCTACCTACCTAATTACAATAAACAAATGAAAGCAGATCCATGTGCTCTACAGGAATGACATGGCATTTTGCCTTTTAATGCAAACCAACAGGTCAAAGTTCTAAGTGGACATGTTACATTACAGGTTAAAAGTTCCTTTTAAGAGTATCCTTACCTCTTCATAATTTACTGTGCAAAGACAATACTGTGCAAAACTTGTCCAGCTTTTTCACCGTGCTCTTTTCCTGTCATATTTTTATTATTATTTCATAAGCTAAAAGGAATCAGTTTAATTGGCATTTAATATTGACTAGTTTCAAGATTAATATATAAATTATCATGCTTAGTGCTATTTTTAATACTTGAATTTTCCAAATCTTCAAAGTTTTTTCTTGAATACATTTATTATTGAAAATGAAATTTCAGTCATGGCTTCAGGACCATGAGGAATAACTTTCCTACATAAAGTATTAGTTCTTCTATATTAGTTATCTGTTGCTATATAATAAAATATCCCCAAACTCAGTGGCTTTTAACAACTATTTTATGTGGCTCATGAGTCTGTGGATTGACTTGTCAGGTCTACTGGTCTTGGCTAGGATCATTCATGCAACAGCAGTCAGCTCGTGGGTCTACCGGAAACTGGTTGGTCCAACATGGTGTAAGCTAAGATAACTCAGCTGTACTCCACAAAGCCTCTCATTCTCCATTATGTCAACACAGCTTATTCACATGTTGGGTAGTATTCCAATATAGTGATCAGAAATTAGGTCTAGGCTTGGAAATGGCACATCACTCCTGCTTCATTTTATTGGCCAAAGATAGTCACAAAGCCAGTCCAGGTTTAAGAGGAAGGAAAATAGACTCTACCTCTTGGTGAGAAGAGCTACAAAGTCCATATGGAGGAGATATATAGGAAGGAATTACTGTGGTAATTTTGACATCTTGAATGTAAGCAAATGCACCTTCTGTATGTACAACCATGTTATCAAAATATTGTCCAGGTAGAATGATTCTGTCTAGCAATTTTATAACTCACTGTGATGTTGATTAAGCTGACTGGTTTACAGATATAATATAGGAAATATCTCTTCTTAGGAATGGGTTGAAGTTACATGATTTATGCTAAAAACATTTTTTAATAATAAACATTACAGGACAGACACAGTAGCAAAGAAAATTTGAGTAGTGTCTTTTAAAGTTTAGACCTATCTTGCAAAGTTCATCTAATGCAGCACCCTATGGATTATTATTTTTTTAAGTGAATAGGATCTCTGTGCATAGATGGGATGTGAAGCAGATGAAAATGAGGCAGAATGTTCTGTTCTTTAATGTGGAAAAAAATTGTAATGTGCACACATTCCATTTCAATAGAAAAAACCCATGCAAATGTAGTATTCCAAGCAGAACTAAGACTCACTATAATACTGCCTAGTAATATTACTTTTAAAAAGCTTTCATAATGCTTAGCTGGATTTCAGTAGTCTTGTTGCTCATGAATGTTCAAATTGCAGGGGAAACATATTTAGAATAATTATCTGTTTTAAGCCACAACAAAGAAATCTTCTTTTGTTCCTACTTGCCAGAGAATATGTAGAGAGGTTTTTAGTGGAAGAACCAAAATTTAGGAAGTAGAAGAAAAACATCACCTGTTATAAAATTGAATTAGATATGAATTATATTAAAAGTATACACAGTTTGGACCTAATCAAACACGGTAAGTTCCATCAGTCCTAAGGAAGAGCATCTGTTTTCACTGGCACATGACTCATGACTGCATATGAGGGAGGGATGTTGTAAGCTAAGATCAGTTATTTTAAAAAAACCCGTGTGTGTATATCATTTTGCAAAGTGTATTCATATAATTTATGATCATGCTCTTTCATCAACACTATAAGGAATACAGGACATTATAATTATGCATTTTATATGAAAACATTGTCTCAGGGAGACATTTGTCAGATGTCCTGCTGTTCATACATAGAAGAACATGAAAGAAGTATAGGTCTTCTAATTCAATGTCCAGGGCTCTACTCCATATACATGATACCACTCTCATATATAGTCTGAATAATGATGCTGTTTGTAACTCTGAATACCAAAGAGAAATAGAAACCCTCTTTGGGTCATTACTTAAGTCTAACTAGGTTCCATGTCTAACTAAGGTGGTTTTAGAGTCTAAAGGAAGGACCCACCACACATGCACACCCCCAGGAAAAGCTCATATTTAGAAAAGAAAAGACAGTCATGATAGATGTGATCCAGAAAGATAACAGAAAGAAAGTTTGGTATTGGAGAGAATTGATAGTTCTGAATGTTTTGGTAATCCCTTAAATTCATCTTATAGATGGATTGATGCCTAGATCTAAGAGAGAAAACAATAAGGCTGTGATTAAGAATATTTAAAGGTAGTTTTACTATATTCTATAAATTTTGTGCACAATCCACCTTGGCATAAAACCCTTTCACCCAAATGTAACCTAAAAAAAAATTTAGGTATCTCCCTTCTCCCCACAGTGCCAAAGATCCCTCCCCCGCCACACAGCTTTATGCTATGGTTGACTCTCAGTGAGTGACAGTGTTGATTGGTTCCACACTGGTGACTGGTGGGAGACTGATTTCTTCTTGGGCAATGGTGATTCCCGGTGGGAGACCATTGTATTAGTGGAGGGATAGGATAAGAAGGTAAGTTCAAGAGTACAGTAACAACATTTTGTATATTTTGACTCAGATTTTTAAAATATAACTTTCTCTACTTCCTAAAAAGAAATACAAATTCTTAGCTTAAAGCTGTCTTCAGCAAACCATTTATCCTATTCCAAGATACTCATTATGGTCAAGTGATTCATCAGAAATATTCAAGTCACTGTCCACCTCACAGCTCAAGAACTAAAAATAAAACAGTCCATTCGTAAACTTTTCAACCACTTATTTACATCCCTCGCTATTATCCTTTTCTTCAGGATTCTGTGCATAAAATCAGGGAAAGGACATGGATTCCATGATAGCCTCCAGGTGAGATACTTCATTCCACTTGGCTCACTAGCTCCAGTATCTGTGCTCCATTTTCTTGTGTATAGCTTGGCTCACCTAATATTCCATCTTTATGCTAACTTAGTTTCATAACCATGGACTTTGCTATTTTCTCCAGGTAGAGATGCCCTCACTTGATAGTCTCCTGGCCCCAAACCCAAATTTCTTGTTGACTAACTTTCTTAATACTTAAAAAACACCAAAACAAAACAAAACAAAACAAAGCAAAAAAACACAGGAACTCTGGACTGGACTACACCATGCTGAGGCGTTCAGGACTCTTTGTGAGTTGTCCCACAGGCACCACCTAGACTCCCCCATAGAAATCAGTCCTCTCCTCTTTTCAGGCCATAGGGGCCGTGAGGCCAAGATGAATACAGATTTTCTTAGAAAGTTTGTAGTCTCCCAAGGATACAGCCATGGAAATGGGACATTAGATCTAATCTAAATGTTTATACACTTATATTTTTATAATTGCTGCCTCTCTTCTCTCTTCCTCATCCTTTCTACCAGGAACATCCTCAATGATCATTATATCTCTGATGCATGTGTTTAGAACTGGCCAGTAATACCAAAACTTAATTTTGAGGTTTCTAAGAAAAATATTTTCTCTCTCACAATGTCTAACTTTCCCTCCATTGGACTTAAAAACTTGAGTTTTACCAGACCAATGGTAATCTAGGCATTTTTTTCACCTCTCTATCAAAAGCCATTGAATGCCTTTTCTTAAATAGATGCAGAGTGGTCTAAAGCAGGTAGGAAAAATTAAGGTGTTATTTGGAATGAAACTATTGATTTATTATTTTCTTTTCTTTTCCAGTTTTATTGAGATAGAATCGACATATAACATAGGGTGTACAACATAATGATTTGATACATGTATATTTTGCAAAATATTACTACAATGGTTTACCATCACCTCACATAGTTACACTTTTTGTTCCTGTGATGAGAGCTTCAGAGGTCTACTCTTAACAACTTTCACATATATAATACAGTATTATTAACTATATATAGTAATATGATTTATTATTTAAAAAGTGGAATATGAGGGACACCTGGGTGGCTCAATCAGATAAGTGTCCAACTCTTGATTTCAACTCAGGTCATGTCCTCATGGTCCGTGAGTTCAAGCCCCATGTCAGGCTTTGTGCTGACAGCACAGAGCCCACTTGGGATTCTTTCTTCTTCTCTCTCTACCCCTCCCCTGCTTGTGCTCTCTCATTCTCTCTTTCTTTCTCTCTCTCTCTCTCTCCTCTAAAATAAAATAAATAACTGGTTAAGAAAATGGAATACCCATGCAGTTATCAAATTGATTTATTTCTGAATGTCCACAAAAATTCATTTGGATAGGGTACCAAGATCCTTCATTAAAATGTTAGATGACGGGGTGAATAAAATTTGAACCACTGTTAATAATGTGGTGTCAGCTGTGTCTACAAGCAGAAGTCTTGCAAAGCTTTGCTGTAGCGTAGTGGATTCAGGACTTGTACAGCTTATTTAGCCTAGTGACTTTCACACTGTGTCCCACAGTGCCATGTAGGTCTATGGAGCAGTTTCTGGAGAAACCAGTTGTCAATTAGAGTACTTACACTGTTTTACATACTAGCGTTCTAATTAAAATATCACTTGAAAGAAGTTTCCATTACTATAAGAAATTATATAGATGGACGATAAATATAGTAACAGATATAGAATAATAGATGATAGATACACAGATGAAACCTCTATTTTAACTTTTAAATTAAATGCTTTCCTGACCAGCAAGCCGCCTTAGTTTATGGTGATGCATTGCAGTTGGTGGGCAAGGAGAGCTGACTTGGTTTTCTTTGATAGAACACTTACTATTCCAAGCACAGTGCATTCTACTTTCATTATTTAATTCATTCTCACAGGAATCATTTGAAATGGTATTATGATCTCCGTTTTATGAATGGAAGCAGACTCAGTGAAGTTAAGAAACCAGTTCAGAGTCAGTGAACTTGAAAGACAGAAGTGGTTTTCAAATTAACTCAGGTTTGCCTGAATTAAAAGTCTATATTTTACTCCTCCACCTACTCCTATATTATCATGATGCCTATAACATGGAATTAAGTGGGGCACAGTATAGACACAGTCACCTTGGGGATAACATGCAGAAAGAAGTGCAGATTCCATTTGCTGCTGCAATCACCATGGTTCAAGTAAAGGGGATTTTTCATTTAAACTGGAGAATGAAAATCAGCAAATCTTTTGTATCATAAAATTTTAATATGTATGGTTCCACTTTAAAAGTCTTTGTCTAATTCCAAAGCTTTGAATAGAATTCTGTTAATCACAATTTTGTATCAAAAGATATAGTCTTATACTTGTTTTTCAAAGTATTCTGCTTTCATATTCCATTTTTTTATTCCCCAAATATGTATATTCTGAAAAAACTTATTGGCAACCAATCCACTGCATCATGTTATCTTTTTAAACAACTATTCAATTTCTACTTTCTCATAACTCCATCTTATGCTTCAGTACATTATTCAAGAAATGGGCTTCTCCTCCAAATTTATTCTCTAAAATGTAACTATATTTATTCCATTATATGATCAATTTCTTTTAACAAGATGTTGTGACAACAAAGTTAACCAAAATTCATTAGGAACAGAAGCAAAATTAATGAAATAGAAAAACAAAATAAAAGCTGGCTACATAATTTCACTAATGATATTATGAAGAGACATCCTAGGTGAAAAAGGAAAGAAGAAATTAATCATGAGACGAACAGCGATATTACAATTAACAAGAAAAAAAAAGTCCAGGACTTGACAACAGATGATCTAAGTTCAAGCCCCAAGTATGTCACATACCAACAAGTTTAACAGGTGATTTAACTTGCATAAGTCTCCATTTCATATGTATAAAATGAAGATAATAATGTCTATCTCCTATAGTTATTATGAAGAACAAATAAAATTGCATGTAAAAAAACATGTTGAAATATAGAATGCTATACAGATAAAAGGTGTTATTATTAGAAGTCATTTTTCTATTTCATATTAAACTGACCTAAAACAATTACTACTCCAGGTGCTCACAGGCACTGCAATGGGAGATTGATGCTGGCCTGTGCTTGTGGCAAAAATAAAGCTGAGAAATAATGTGGAGCCAGCCTACTTGAACGTTCCAATTATACTTTTATTATTTTTTTAACCAAAGGCACAGAGGTTTTCCCAATTCCTTTCCTTGTTTTGTCCAATCAACAGACCTGAATCTTTCAAACTTCACAGCAGACATCTTCTTTATGTTTTGAATTGGGTTTTCTTTCTGTTAATGAATTCTCTGACTCATTCATCAGTTGCCTTCTTAGCAATTTCTTTGTTCTAGGAATATTTTGGATGGTAGGGTGGGGTATTGAAAAAGACTAAAAACTTGTGATGACGATTATTCAATAAATAATAAACAATGAACCAAGCAAATAACCAAGCAAAATATCAGATTTATCAAATAGTCTAAATCCCACAATGAAAAAAGAAAAAAAGGATAATGGCAATTATGGGTGACAGTCTTACAATCATTAGAAGTTAAGTGTTCATGAATCTCTCAGAGAATCTCAATTCAGTTGCTGGCTAGTCTAACCACTTTGGAAAACCTCTTTACCTGTCCTAATATTAGTTTTCCTACCCATAAAATAGGGATAGGGATGTTAGATGTTAATAATTATTTCAAAAAATTTTTGAATGCTTATTTATTTTTGAAGGAAAGAGAAAGACGGAGCATGAACAGGGGAGGAGTGGAGAGAAAGAGAGACACAGAATCCAAAGCGGGCTCCAGGCTCTGAGCTGTCAGCACAGAGTCCGACACGGGGCACAAACTCACAAACCGTGAGATCATGACCTGAGCCGAAGTTGGACACTCAACCAACTGAGCCACCCAAGTGCCCCTGTTAATAACTATTTCAAATGGCAAATTGGGAGGATTAAATGAAGTGTTACATATAAAGTATTGAGAATAGGGCCTGGAACATACTTTAGATTAAGTAGTCAGAGCAGGCCTTTCTGACAAAATAATAGTTAAGGTAAGACATGGGTTATAAGGACATGGCTCTGAGAAGCTCTGAGCAGAACTCTTGATGCAGAAAACTAGCTTGTATGAAGGCTCTGATTTAGAAACCAGGTTTGAGGTATTAGGGGGACAAAAAGCCATTTGTGCTATAAGTATAATAGGATGGCTAATTTTATGTGTCAGCTTGACTGGGCTAAGGGAAACCCACATACCTGGTAAAACATTATTTCCAGGTATGTGTATGAAGGTGTTTCTGGAAGAGATTAGCATTTGATTCAGTAGATAGTAAAAACTGCCCTCACCTATGTAAGCAGACATTATCCAAACTATTGGGAACTCTAGCCCCACCCCTGCCCTATAAAACAAAAAAGCTGATTCACTCTGTTCTTTTCTTGAGCTGGAATGTGCATCCTTTCTTGCTCTCAGACATCAGAGCTCCTGATTCTCAGAACTTCAGATTCTTGAACTTAATTATACCACCAGTCATCCTGGTTCTCCAGCTTACAAATTGTAGATTGTGTGACTTCTCAGCCTCTGTAGCCAACTCTTAAAATAAATCTTCTATCTATCTATCTATCTATCTATCTATCTATCTATCTATCTATCTATCTATCTATCATCTATCTATCTCCTGTTTGTTCTGTTTCTCAGGGGAACCTGATTAAAACTCATGGTAATGTGTAGAAGAAGGATGCTAGATCTTGTAAGCTCTTGATGGAGGTTGGATTTATTTTACATTTGGTGGATTGTCTTCTGAAGGATTTAATTAGGGGAGTGAAGGGCTTTGTTTGGCATAAGAGACCATCATAGAAGCCAATCCTGAGATGACAGTGGTTTGGAGTAGAATAATAGCTGTAGTGGAGGAAGGAAGTAGCTGGCTCCACTGCAGAAGTAAGGTACCAAAAATGGAGAATACGAAAAAATTGTAAATGAAGAAAGAGGAAAACTATAAAACATTGTGTCACAATAGTCAAAAGAATATATTTCAAGTAGGAAGGAGTATTCAACTATCAAAGGCTGTTGAAAAGTTGGGTAAAATGAAGACAGAGAAATGATCATCAGTCATTTGATGATGGTGGTCATTTGATGATGATGATTTTCTAAAACAGTAGTTTTAGAAAAATACTAGAAAAAGAACCAGGTAGAGCAAGGAGAGAATGAGAGGCAATGAAGTAATGACAGCAGTTCTAGACAACTATTCTGAGAAATCATGCTGTAAAAGGTATCAGGACCAGGTAGAGAGGGTTGTAAGTTCAAAGATCTTTGGTTTTTATTTTGGTTGTGCTGATATTATTGTCACTTTTAATATGGGAACATACTATAGTATTGGCTTTCATTTTCTAAAACTATTTGTAATTTCTAGTCAGCAAATATAGCAAATATGCAAAACAACAACTCTCTCCCACCCACTCTGTAGCTTTTTCTTTTCCAGTTTTGTTCTGAGTTTGAACCACTACATATGTAAATATTAGCTATAATTTCCAGGAGTTGGGGGCAGGTAAGAAAAGTTCAAATATTTGTGTTCAATATCTTGACTCACTCTTGTCTCTGTAATTATCAAAATACCAGAATTAGGATGTGAATAGGGATGAGGGGCCACACGATCTCAATAGGTTTCATTAGAAAAACTAAAATCCAGCTCAGAAGATTATAAAGTTTACAGTGCACCTTTCACTTTGGCTTGTGTGGATTTCAGCCAAATAGCTATTTCAGTGTTGGTTTAAATGTTGTTCTTCCCTTTATATTCAAGTATTCATTCAAGAACTCAGTAACGTACATCATTCTGTCTCTTGAGTCAAACATGACCCTTCAATCTACTTAATCTCTAGTCATCCAAAGTTTATGGATTTATCTCCACTAAGTGCTTCACACCCAGCATGGTATTTCGGTAGTGTATCATACTCCTAATGCAACACACCGAGAGGACAACAATATCACCTAAAAAATATTTTCTTTCAAAATGTTTAAACAGAATCTAAACATGAGGAGACAATCAGACAAATCCAAAATGAGAGTCATTCAGCAAAACAACTAGCCTGAACTCTACAAAAATGTCAGTGCCATACAGAAAAATAGAAGTCTGACATACTGTTCTGGATTGAAGGAGATTAAAGAGAGGTGACAATGAGATGCAATGTGTGATTGCTGATTAGATCCTGGATTAAAAAGTACCTAAAAAAGAGAGCATTCAGATAATTGGGGATATTTGAATATGACTGTATAGACATTATAATTTTATATCAATGTTAAATTCCCTGAGCATGATAATTGTGTTTTGGTTATGAGGAGACTGATTGTGTTTTTAGGAGATAAATGCTAAATTATTTATGTGAATTAAATTGCCTTTCTCCAATTTATTCTAAAATGCTTAAGAAGAGGCAGATGGGCAGAGAGAAAAAAATAAAATAAACAAAATGGGCAAAATTTTACATTTGGTGCATCTAGGTAAAATATACATTTGTTCACAATATAATTTTTGCAACTTTTATAAGGATTTGAAAATTTCTAAATAATGACTCAAAATAAAATATGAATAATATATACATAAATAAACCACTTATGCTACTGTCCATATTTAGAAATTTAATATGCACACAAATGCTGATAATATTCACTAATAATATTATAGTTCAGTTTTGCCCACAGAACTCCAGAACTGTTCTAGGCAGGAAGCAAGGTATATTCATCTTTATCAAAACACTAAGCTCTATAAAAAAAGATTGCAAAAAACTGACTCAATAAATGTTTGGTAACATAAAAACTGTAAAAATGCTAAAAGTATTGAATCGGCTTAAGGAAAATATTTCCACTAAAGTGGAAAAAGTTTGCCCTCTGATACATTTTCTTTGAAGTTCCAGTAAGTATATTTTAAGTCAGATGATCACTAAAGAACCTAGCTTAGAGAGAAAAGTCATCATCACAGCTTAGAAATAAAACTATTGATGAGCAATTATACAAAATATTAAGGGTTGCTACTGAAATCATTGTTAAAAAAATAAGTATAAACAAATCCTAGACTTAGATAATAATACCATAGGAAATATATCAATATAAATCATCAAAATTCAAATAATTTTTTTCTTTCTTTTTCTTTTTTTTTTTTTTTTACAAATAGTTTATTGTCAAGTTGGTTTTCATATAACACCCGGTGCTCATCCCCACACGTGCCCTCTTCCGTGCCCATCTCCCCCCTTCCCCCCACAACCATGAGTCCTCAGCTTGTTCTCAGCATTCAAGTCTCTCAAGTTTTGCCTCTCTCCCTTTCCCCCACCATTTCTCCCCTTCTTCTCCCCCATGGTCCTCCGTTAAGTTCTTCCCAATCCTCCTATATGTGCAAACATATGATAGTTGTCCTTTACTGCCTGACTTATTTCGCTCAGCATAACACCCTCAAGGTCCATCCATGTTGCTACACATGGCCAGATTTCATTCTTTCTCATTGCCATGTAGTATTCCATGGTATAGATAAACCACANAGGCCTTCAGCACCTTTCCCTCTCTCTTCTTCTTCTGGGATTCCTATGATAAGGATATTGTTGTGTTTGACCATATCACTGAGCTCTCGAACTCTTCTTTCACGTTCNCCAGTTATGCTGCTTATGTCTGTTTCGAGCAGTTCACTAGCTGTCATTTCTTGGAGTTTCTTTGGAGGAGAGCTCTTTCGTTTTGTCATTTTAGTTAGCTTTCTGGCTCTTGTTAGTTTTGAAGACTTCATATGCTCTCTGCACCAATGAGCGCTGCTGTATCCAAGAAGTCTCTTTGACTGTCCCGGGCCTATCCTTTCAGAGAGTGTTTTTTGAATGGTATCTCTTGGTCTCTCTTGTTGGGACCTTGGTTATTTTATTTTCCTACTCGTAGTGATATTTGGGACTCTCCACCTTGTGTACTCTGGCTTGTTTCTTGAGGTAGCCCTGGAAAAGAAAACAGACAGACAAACATACAGGGAGCAGGAGCACAGAAGCACACAGACAAATTCAACTAACATGCAAACTGAGAGGGAAAATGAAAAAGTTAAGAGAAAAGACAGAGGAGGGAGAGCTAACAATAGAGAGTAAAAAATACATAAAAGGGTCAAAAAGAAGAAAAGAAAAGGAAAAAAGAAGAAAACTCATGGACAAAGAACGGTTTAAAGCATATAACCGGATTTCCCAGCTACAGTTAAATAGCCGTGTGTATGCAGTGCTGGTTGAAGAGCATAGAGAAAGAGAGAGAAGACAGGGCGGGGATGAGGCAAAATTGGAAATAGAATGAACAGGCAAAAGGGATAAGAAGCTTTTTTCAAAGAGGTAAAGGGTAGAATATGGTTGGATAGGTGAGAGAAGGATGCTGGTGTTATCCAGAGAAACTATATAGTCTAATTACTCCTGAGAGAAAGAGATGAAAATGTCGGTAGGTGTAGAATTTACATCTACAGAATGGACTAGTTGTGACTGTTTAAGCAAGCCGGTGACCAAAGTTAATCGGGTCAGTGTTCCGGGAAAAAGGGTTAAAAAAAAAAAAAAAAAAGGGAGGAGGGCACCTCTCAGGCAGGGATGGGCGTGGCGGGATCCAATGCCTCAGGCGGGTGCTCTGCCTTAGCGGTTGTGGGGAGGAGAGTGACGGTGCTCCAGTCCCTTCTTGAACCAAGCGCTGCACCTTGCTTTTTTGGGTTTGTAAACTCCATGCCGGGTGGGTCGCGCTCTTTAACCCAGGCAGGAAATTTTCCAAGTGCAATCCGCTAGCCTGACTGAAACTGTGGCAGCCACAACCTCGCAGGCGACCCCCTCAGGGCAATTCCAAACCTCTTGCGTAGCCCTGGGGGTGGAGCCAGAAGCCGTTGCACCCATTTCTCCAGGTCGGGTTGGGGAGCATAGGCTGGGGCTTGTCTGCAGGGTGCGTCTGGCCCACTGGAGAGAGGGAAGTTAGGTCCCTCTGTGTCTCGTCACCCAAAACACAAACTCGCAGTCACATCTCCCAGTTTTAAGCCCTTCGCCTTCCCTCTAAAGTTCCAGCCAGCTCGGAGCACAGAGGTCCGCGCACGGCTCCTCCAGGAATCCAGCTGGGCCGGGAGTATAAAGGAACCAAGGAGCAGTGCCCGCGAGCACAGCCGCTCCGGGATGAGATGGCGCCCACCGTCCTTCTATGCCCCGAGCGGAGGTTTTTCTGTTTCCCAGCGCAGGGCCCGTATCTTGAGTAGTTTTGGACTCTCTCTTTTTCCCCTCTCACTCCCTGCAGAGGTGGATCATCCAGTCCCTCCAGTCTCTGATCCCTGCCCGATTTTATCTTCCCCAGTTCGCACTCACGTTAGAAGGCTTTCTCAGTGGATTCTGCATCCTTTCTCTCCCAATCTCTTGGGTTCTGTAAGGTTTCCTATGGCTTCAGATCTTTTCCGTGCGAGATATGGGGGCAAGTGCAATGCACGGAGCTCCCTACTTCTCTGCCATCTTACCCCTCCCTCTCAGGTGTATCTCAAGTAAAATTTTCTTAAATCAAATTCATCATTTTAGCCCCAGAATGATGAAAGACTTCATTTTAGAGAAAAAACAAGAGTTTACAAAAACATTAAGACCAAATCTTTTTGTTGTCAATAAACCAACTCCAGGGAGTTTTAAAGAATTTGAAAGATTAAGTATCCTCACTTTGTAATTTTTCCCTTTTGCCACTTTGAAAGGACTATTTATGTAAGTCCATTTTCTAGACTTCAAAAAGAATCCTCTCTCATTTCTCTCTCAAAGAATCTTGGATTGTGTAGGAAGGTTGGAGAAGTTTAAAACCAATCAGTAACATTGGTTTCAATATTTCCCATCCCAGTCTTCATCTACTTGATCAAAAAATGATCAAGATAAAAATTTATTCTTGTGCTTTCAATAGCCATTTTTTCTCTGTGATTCCCCCTTTGATGTTATCATATGTAAAGTAATGTGGAATCAGTCAGATTGTTCCTTTCACACATTTTAGAAAAATGAAGGTAGAAGATCCATCATCTGTGTGGAATCACAAATTTTTATTTAGCCAAATTTCATAAAGCTCCCCATTATTTTCTTTAGAGTATCTCATTCACCCTCAGTATCACATTTTCCAGTATCACCTCCATTTATCCTTTCAACCAGTAAATCATTATTAAATGAAAAAAGAAATCATGATCTCCCATAACCAAAGAAAATTAGAAAATATATGCTTGTCTGAAATAGAGAAATAGCTTTGAAGCTTACAAAATAGGCTCTTGTGGCCTTTCGTTTTGATTTGAGCAAGCTATTCTTAGTTTTATTGAGCAACTCTCTGTGTTAATATGCTGCTTAAAACACACTGTATTCTGCTCTCCTACTAAGATCAGGTTTAAAGAGACAAAAAGGGAGGTGGGAAGACTTAACAATTGAGGCTATGCTTAATAAGCTATAAAAAAAAAAAAACTAGACTAAAACATATGGCATGTAGGCGAAACTTTGTTTAAATATATTTCNGAGACTTAACAATTGAGGCTATGCTTAATAAGCTATAAAAAGAAAAACTAGACTAAAACATATGGCATGTAGGCGAAACTTTGTTTAAATATATTTCTCCAACAGAAATATGTTAAGGTGATCCAGGGTTAAAAACCCAAGACAGGAAAGGAAGACTCTTCTGCAACTTGTATCATATTTAAAATTCTCAAGAATATATATTGAATTATCAGAATTCTCTCCTACATTCTAGAAACCTTTCACATATTTAGAATGTTAAAAATATTTTTGAAGTTATCTTTACTTCCTATTTTTATTTCATGTACTCCTTAACTGTAAGTACTTTTTAAAAAAAACTTCCACATCAGCCTCCACATTGAGATTAATCTTTTTTTATTTATTTATTTATTTATATGCTTAAAACATAATTGAAATACAATGTATTGTAGTTTCAGTTGTACATCACAGTGATTCAATAATTCTATACATTTCTCAATGCTCCCTGCAATTAGTGTAATCACCATTAGCCAATTATTGAAATATTATTTACTATATTTCCTATATTGTACTTTTCATCTCCATGACTTATTTATTCTATAACTGTAAGTTTGTACTTCTTGATCCCCTTTAACTATTTTACCCCATACCCTACTCACCTCTCCTCTAGGAATGGCTAGTTTGTTCTCTGTATTTAAGAGACTGTTCATTTGTTTTGTACTTTAGATTCTACATATAAGTGAAATCATATGGTACTTGTCTGTGAGTGATTTATTTGACAAGGAATAATATCCTTTAGGCCCATACATGTTGTTGCAAATGGCGAGATCTCATTCTTTTTTATGGGTGAGTCATATCCCATTGCATATATATGAATCTTTTGGTAGTTTTTTTTTTTAATTTTTTAATGTCTTTATTTTACTTTTGAAAGAGAAACAGGGACAGAGATTGAGCAGGGGAGGTGCAGAAAGAGAGGGAGACACAGAATCTGAAGCAGGCTCCAGGCTGAGCTGTCAGCACAGAACCCGGCGCGGGGCTTGAACTCATGAACTGTGAGATCCTGACCTGAGCCAAAGTCGGATACTTAACCAACTGAGCCACCCAGGCACCCCTGGTAGTTCTGTTTTTAATTTTTTGAAGAATCTTCATACCGCTTTCCATAGTGGCTGCAAGAATTTACATTCCCGCCACAAGTACACCAGATTTTCCTTTTCTTTATATCTTCTCCAACACTGGTTATTTCTTATCTTTTTTATACTAGCTCTTCTGACTGGTGGGAAGTGATATCCCATTGTGGTTTTGATATTGAGCATCCTTTCATACGTGTGTTGGTCATTTGTATGTCTTCTTTGAAAAACTGTTCGGGTCATTTTTCTTTTTTTTAAGTAGTCTCCACACCTAGCATGGAGCCCAACTCAGGACTTGAACTCAAGACTCTGAGATCAGGACCTGAGCTCAGATCAAGAGCTGGACGCTTTACCAAGAGAACCACCCAGGTGCCCCTCCTCTGCCCAGTTTTAAATTGGATTGTTTTGTGTTTTTGGTGTTGTATTATATCAGTGTTTTATATATATTGGATATTAATCCCTTAGCAGATTATAGAATTTGTATAATTTGATTTTTAGAAGCCTCTAATCTTTTAATTATGTATTCTTTGATATCTTTACCCATTTCTTCTCATTTTTCCATTTAAAATAATTTTTCTTTTGATTTTGCCTGATACCCCTAGATCAAATGAATATCAAGAGATAATTTGACAAGTTTCTCCTGTGTTACAGGCTTTTTCACTGTTGCTCAAATGTTGCCCATCTACGCTAGTAAAACTCACCTACTTATGCTTGATATTTCCTCCCACTTTCTAAATATCAGGAATGCTCTACCTTGGGCATACTTAGGCTCACCTATGTACTAAGAGACAACAGGATGAGAATGGAACTTTCAGTTATCCAGCTGTTAAATTCATATGCACAAATGTATGTATATAATTAATTTGTGCATGCACTGCATATCTGTTTCATATATTTTAATTTCTCTTTAGGATATACCTTTAAAGAAAGCTTATAGTTTGGTTCCCTAAAAAACTAAACTGTAAATAAATGTGAACACATTTTCAAGTTTGATCCACACCAGTCTTCATGTTTAACAAACAAATTTGTATTTCCAACATAGATCCTTAAATTAAGTGTAAATTTGTTAAGTATCTCCTTGTTTACCTATCTATTTATATCTTGTTTTACTCTGTTTCTAATATACAAATTTCTTTCTTTAAAAGCTTGACCCCACACGAGCACGCGCGCACGCGTGCACCTCCCCCCTTCCCACCTTGCCATTGTTAGAGAAGATTTGAATTAAGGCACAGCATTACTCTACTGCTCTCCTGGAAGACACCCACATAGCATTTAAATGTATGTTCAGATTTTGAATATCGTTATAGCATTGCCATGGAAATCCCCAAACAGCTTTTGCATCTGTGAAAATGAAAGGTCCCAACATTACAAAATGGGCTATGAAGAAAGTGCAAGCCTTTTATTCTTATGGATCTCTTTATAGTGTGTGATGTTATTGGAGCAGGGACTGCTTAGGGCAAGAGAGAACTAGGCCAAATTTAGAATGAGCCTGTTTACTCATTTCCCTTTATGTTTGCTGATATACCACTTTCAGTAATAAAATCTTTATTCTATGTTTTGGCAGTCAAAGTCATGAAATTAAAATGACTATAAGGAAAACATATTGGTAGGCTGTTTATCTTTGTTTAGGTAGATGATTTAGAAATGTAAGTTATGTGTTTAAGCCAAGAAAATTAACAAAAACTGTACACTTCCTGATTATTTTTTACTTAAATCTGGGTTTATGATATTTACTGAGAATTTTTTCAGTAAGGCAGTTAGAAGGCATATACATTCAATGTAGATGCTTAACTATTGAAAGAAAGCTGGTAGCTATGAATCTCTATTGAAATAATACAAAAAGCCTTGCTCCAGACCCCGTAAATTCTTTGCCATGTAAACCATTCTATCTAATCCTTTTAACCTTTCCCTAATGTTTAAAACCTCACTCACAGCAAAGAGAATTACAAAAAGTATGCGCTATTCTTATCCCTCAAAAACACATATACTTTCAGTTTTAGCTCAAGCATGTAAAGAGCTTGGAAGTAATCACTCCCATCCTTACAATTAGAAAAAAGCTGAACAAACTAAAAATCAAATGCTTTTTTTGAAGTTAGGAGAGAATTGAGGTCACAGGGTAGACAGCCACTCCACAAGCTGGAGAAATAGACAAATACAGACTTACAGCTAGATCTGCTTCCCTAAGTCAGAAGCAACTGAAAACATAAACTTCTAGGAACACATAAAGGGTACTTTTGATGAATTACTTCAGCTGGTGATGAATTAGCATGAGAGTGAGAACTCCTGAGGGAGTTTTGGGGAGGACCCACACTTGTCCATGGATTTTACCTTAAGAAACCACATTATGTTCCCAAGGGAAAGAGCCAGGAGAGATCCTTTGTGGTTTAAGGAAAAGGAGGGTAGGGAGGGAAAAGTAATCATTGTGAAATACAGTCAGAAGATTTTCCATACCAAAACTTACTTTCTAAGGAAAATACTTTTCCAGAACCTTTTTCACCTGGAGAAAAATCATTTTTTAGATTTTATTTCTCTCTAGCCTGATGGTCTCACTTAATAAGAGAAGAAAATAAAAGCTAAGGAACGCTTATGATGGTCACAGCCCAAAAGCACAGGCCCACCAAAAAATGATATTTAAACAGAAGAGTATAGAACAATTACCTGCCCTCACACCTTACCATCATAAGAATAGGGCTTCAGTATATTAACCTTGAATAATAGCTGTATGAACTAAAACGCAAAAAGTTTACATAAGGAGAAATTCTTAAGGAAATCATAAGACAGCAGGAGAGAAGGAAGGAAAGAAGGGAGAAAGGAAAGGAAAAAAGGAAAGAAGAAAGAAAGAAAGAGAGAGAGAAAGAAAGAAAGAAAGAAAAAGAAAGAAAGAGAAAGAAAGAAAAAGGAGGAAGGAAAAAAGAGGGGAAAAAACAGGAGAGAAAGAAGGGAAAAAGGAAGGAAGAAAAAGAAAGAAAAAGAGAATTTGACGTCTTTGCCACCCACAACTTCAGAAATATTAAACACAGTCCCAATTCTAGCCAGATTATCATATAAACTCACACTAAAGTTCTACTTATCTAAGTTCATATTACCCAATAAGTCATGTTTAGTTTTCAACATAAAAATTCCAAGGCATACTAAAAGTAAAGACAAAACACACCCTGAAAAGCTAAAGCTAAAGCAACATATATCTCAGACTCAGATATAACACAGATTTTGGAATTATCAGACAATCTCTATAAATAATTATGATGAAAAAGTTAAGTACACAGTATGCAAGAATGAATTGTTAATGTAAAGAAATAGTTGGAAACTCTATGGAAAAATCAAAGGGAAGTTCTATAAATCTAACGACCCTGTAACAGAAATAATAAATGTCTTTAATAGGCTCATCTGAGCACTGGATATAACTGAGTAAAAGATCAGTGAGCATTAAGATATGTCACTAGAAATATCTCAAATTGAAATACAAATAGAAAAAAACCTAAATATAAAATTGATAAGATATTAGCCAGTCTTAAAAAAAAATAAAAAGAGAGACAGAGAGAGGTCACATATTACTAATATCAGAAATGAAAGAAGATATATCACAACAGATCCCCTAGAAATTAAAAGGATAAAACAAATCTACCAGTGAATTCTTTTAAAGGAAATAAATGATACCAATTCATCACAATCTTCCAGAAAGTTAGAGGGAATAATTCCTAACTCATTCTATGAGATCATAACCATATAATACTAGAACTAGATAAAGGTTTACAAGAAAAGAAAATTACAAATACATCTTATGAATATAAATGCAAAATTCCTCAATAAAATATTATCCAACAATGTATAAAAAGAATTACACATCACAATCATGTTGAATATATTCTGGGTATATATGGCTGGTTCAAATTCAAAAATCATCACAACCTACCATGTCAACAAACTAAAGAAAAATCATATGATTATATCAGTTGATGTAGAATACATCATAAACATTTGCAGCTAAATAGGAATAAAAGGGAACTTTATCAACTTTATAAAGACATCCATTAAAAAAACTCTATGGCTAAAGTCATATTTGTCATGCATGTGAGAATATGGATTTTTTCCCCTCAGATCATGAAAAATGTAAATATATTCTCTCTCACCACTGCTATTCAATTTCATACTGGGAGCTAGTGCAAAAAGATAACAAAAAGAAATAACAGCTATAGAAAGGAAGGAAAAAATGTTCTTGTTAGCAGAAAATCTGATTGTCTATGAAGAAATATTTTAAAATCAACAAAAGACTTCTAGAAATAATAAGTGAATGTGGCATGGTCACAGGATACAAGGTTAATATACACATTCATTGTTTTCATATATACTAGCAATAAACATTTGGAATTTGAGAATTAAATAAAACATTATTTACAATATCACACACCAAAATGAAATCTAATATGTATAGAATCTATATGTGGAAAACTACAAAATCCTGATGAACGAAATAAAATTTTTGAATGAATATAGAGATATTTCATATTTATGGATTTGAAGACTCAATATTGTTAAGATATCAAATCTCTGTATCTTGAGTTATATGCAGATTAACCATAATCCCAATGAAACTCCAGGAAAGTTATTTGTAGATTAAAAGAAAAAATCAAACTAGTTGTAAAACTGATATAGGGAAGGAAAAGATCTAGAAGATCTAGCAAAATAATAAGATCAAATTGGGGAACTCACATTACCTGATTTTGTGACTTTCTATAAAGTTACAATAAGCAAGAGAGTGTGATATTGATGAAAGAATAGACACACAGATCAATGGAATCAAATAGATACCCCAAGAAACAGAAATGAGAAAGAATGAACAAATGGAAGGAAGGAAGAAAGGAAGGAAGGAAGGGAGGGAGGGAAGGAGGAAGGGAGGAAGAAAGGAAAAGGAAGAAAGAAAAAAAGAGAAATTCTCATACAAATTATACCCATACAAAATACAGTCAACTCACCTTAGACAAAAAACAAGGGCAGTTCAATGGAGAAGGGATATTCTTTTCAATAAATGTTAATGGAGCAACTAGTTATCAACATGCAAAAAAGTAGACGTGAACAAAGACCTCACACTTCAAAAAATTAGCCCCCTAAAAATGAAAGCTATAAAACTCCTAGAAGATAACATAAAAACTAAAATCACCGATCTTGGTTTAGGGATGAATGGTATATAAAGACCAAAAAACATGATCCATTAAAGAAAAATTGATAAGTTCCACTTCGTTAAAATTAGAAGTTTCTTTTCTGTGAAACACACTTTTAAGAGAATTAAAAGATAAGCCAAATACTAGAAGAAAATCATTGCAAAATGCATATCTGATAAAGGACTTGTGTCCAAAGTAATAATTTAAAAAACTCTTAAAAATCGAGAGTAAAAACTGAACAATCCAATTTAAAAAACAGGGGCAAGAGATTTTGATAGCCATCTTGCTACAAAAAGATATGTGAGAGTAGTGTCAGCAAAAAATGGTGGAGTAGGTAACTGCATAGTCCCATCCCTCCTAAGAAACATGGAAAATCAAGCAAAAACTGTCAGAATCAACATTGTCAGAATTCTAGAAAATTGTCAAAGATTTGTAGCAACCAAACAAATGCTGAAGCTGGAGCAAGGCAACTTTAAAATGATAAGAAAATTCTGCAACATTTTTACCTGCCCTTACCACAGCCTCCTTTCCAGCTTGGTGACAGTCTTGGACATGGCAGCCCACATCACCACTATAGGATGCTGTGCTCTGGTTCCGGAGGACAGGACAGAATCTGTTTTGAAGGAATTGCATTTCTTTGCTTTGACTTGCCTGGAAGCTGCCTGAAGTACACAAAATACATGTTTTCATCAGACCCTTTTTTTAAAGTTTATTTATTGATTTTGAGAGAGGGAGAGAGTTTGTGGAGAGTGCAGTGGGCAGAGAGGGAGAGAGAAAGAATCCCAAGCAGGCTCCTAGCTGTAAACAGGGAGCCCAACTTGAGGCTCAATCTGGAGTCATGAGATGGTTGGTGCCCTGCCTAGCCGACTGAGCCACCCAGCCGCCTTCCCCCCATTTTTATTGCTCTTAACTCAGAATGTAAAAAGACTCACTCATTATTCCTCAAAAATATTCTAGAACAAATAAACAACTTGCTGCCACATGGCCTGGCAGAAAAATCTGGGAGGGAAATTTCTTTCAGAAATCCGGGCATTCAAAAGGGTTGGGGTTGGAAAGCCATGTACCTATGCATGTCCAGAGCAAAATGCATGCTCAAAAAATACCTGAGAAGACCCTAAATTGCTCACTTCTGGCTGATCTATAGTCTTGGTGCAAGAGGAAATTAAGGCTAAGGCAGAGTTGTAAATAGCCTGCCTGAGTAAGTGCTGAAAAAGTACCTCCAACTCTGAAAGCATGGGAAAGTTCCTTCCTTCCTTCCTTCCTCCCTCCCTCCCTTCCTTTCTCCCTCCCTCTTTTCTTCCTTCTTTCCTTCCTTCCTTCCTTCCTTTCTCTCTCTCTCTCTCTCTTTCCTACTTTCTTTCTTTCCTTTTTTTCTTTCTCTCTTTCTTTTCCCCTTTCCTGCCTCTCTCCCTTTTTCTCTTTCTTTCTTTCTTTCTTTTTTCCTTCCTTCCTTCCTTCCTTCCTTCCTTCCTTCCTTCCTTCCTTCCTTCCTTCCTTCTTTCTTTCTTTCTTTCTTTCTTTCTTTCTTTCTTTCTTTCTTTCTTTCTTTCTTTCTTGAAATGTTGTTTTCATTATGGTTCAGCTAAAACTACTGTCTAAATTTCTGTGTGATTTCTTCTTTGATCCATGAGTAATTTAGAATTACTTACTTTCCAAATATTTTGGATTTGGAAGAATGGTCGATGTGTTAATGCATTAGAGTTGGAGATTGAAATATGAAGTTACATTTACCTTAATAAAGACACAATGTTTACATATAAAAATATTTTAAAATGTGTATATTAGGTACGTACATATTTTTTGCTCTGTCAGCTGAGAGGACCTAGTAGAATAACACAAAAGTAGCAATGAACAATGCACCTAGATCTTGGTTTCTGGGTTTTTAATACCATTCTTCATTAAGAGGAACCAGGCATACTCAGCAAAAATCATTGCTTGGAATGAAACAGGAAATATACAAGATGAGGATTTGGCATCTTCCAGTGCCAGAAATTAAGGAAATTCAAAATATATGTACAATTTTAAAGCCCATAATTATGGAGGTAAGTCAAAGGAACACAGAAACCAAGTGAGAACTTCAAATAACCAAGGTTGGAACAATTTGAGCCATAAAATATATAAAATAGTATTGGATTATAATCTAAAGTTTCAATGAATACCTTGTGAGTTCATACTGATATAAATTAATGATTAAATAAACAAATAGGGGATAAGGGACAAATATCAAGAGGAGAAGCATAACTCTTAACACATCAAATGGGGGTTACACATAGTGACTTCCCTCAGAAAAGGACAGCATATAAAGGAGAAAAAAGGAAGAGTAACTTGATGGTAGAGAAACTTGACAAACACTACTTCATCCAGGTGATCCAAGTCAACATCAGTCATGATAAGTCAGGTTGATAGAATGGGTCCTTGGTGTGATGAAATAATGTCACTTTAACACTGTGTCTTCTTCCTCCAAATTTATAATCTGGAATCATGTGCTAAAATCAGACACATTCCAATAGAGACATATTCTAAAATATACCTGACCAATACTCTTCAAAACTGACAAGGTTAAGGCACCTGTGTGGCTCAATCGGCTAAACATCCGACTTCGGCACAGGTCATGATCTCACAGTTTGTGAGTTTGAGCCTCACATTGGGCTCTGTGCCGACAGCTCAGAGCCTGGATCCTGATTCAGATTTTATGTCTCCCTCTCTCTCTGCCCTTCCCCCACTCATGCTCTGTCTCTCTCAAAAATAAATAAACATTAAAAAAATTTTTTTAAACTGACAAAGTTGAAAAAAGTCTGAGAAACTGCTATAGCCAATAAGAGCCTTAAGGAGACAAGATAAATAAATGGAATGTGCTATCCTCGATAGAGGTCCTGGAACAGGATTTTTATGTGAGGTACAAACTAAGAAAATCTGAATACAATGTGGATTTAATTATATGTTTCTCATTCTAAAAATTATTCTAGTATGTAAAATGTTAATGGTAGGGTTTAGGGTGTATGTAAACACTACACTCATTTATAATTTTATGTAAATCCAAAATTTCTAAAAAAAGTTCATTTTAGACATAAGAATATTCTTCACAATAGTATGTACTCACACACATTATTTTTTGTGGTTTGGAGGCTAGAGAGAACTCCTATGCACTAGGAAAAGAGAGGCACTTGAGGAGAAAGGATACAAAAGCAGCATCCATATGAGAAGTAATTATCCAATGAGTAGTTTTCATGACTGGGTTGAGTGGTTATAGTCACACTGCATTTTTTAATATTAGAAACCATTCAGGGCGCCTAGGTGGTTCAGTCAGTTGAGGGTCTGACTTCAGCTCAGATCATGATCTCACAGTGGGTGGGTTTGAGCCCCACGTTTGGCTCAGTGCTGACAGCTAGCTCAGAGCCTGGAGCCTGCTTCATATTCTGTATTTCCCTCTCTCTCTGCTCCTCCCCCACACATGCTTTTCTCTCTCTGTCTTTCAAAAATAAATAAACGTTAAAAAAAATTTTAAACCTACTGGAAACCATTCATTATTAGAGGCTGTCATTTTCTACCACTCTTCCTGAGTGATGGACACCACAGAAGGAGCTAGACATTTAGAAATTCCAAACAGATTGCTAAACAGATATTGTTCTGACCTTTATTCCTGTTCACATCTCTGCAAAAACTCATGCTTTCACTTCTCTCTTGCTTCTCACAGTCCAGTGTTCATAGAATTCTCCCTGAGGCTGATGACATTACAAACCTTAGGACCTCTGTCTGACACAGTGAAAAAAAAAAAAAAAAGTGATATGCTTGACTAGCCAAGCTGAACAACTTGCATGACCTGTGATGAACCCTGCATGGTACCCCAGCAGGAGTTCTGACTTAGATTGGTAAGACCTTTCTACAGCCCTGGATTCTTTATCTAGGCCCTAAACAGAGTTATTCTGCATAGATGTACATAAAGAAAAGAATACATATAGAAATGTTTTATTTGCACACAAAATAAGTTATCTACAAATCTGATAGCACTGGCCAAAGAGGACCAAGATGTTTTAAACAATAAGAAGACTTAAACTTCCAGTTAAGGATTAATAAGTAATAATGTTGGTCCAACCATAAAAATGAAAATAAGCTGAACAAGTTACAAAACAATATTTTAAAATAAATTCAGAGAGTGAAGAATGCAGAGGAACCAAAATAAGTTCCTAGTGTAAGAGACAATATCATCCCTGGTGAAGCAGGAGGAAAAAGGAAAAAGATTGAGGAGAGAAGATACCAGATAAAGTCATACCAAGCTTTTTATGGCCACATGAGGGCTGACAGGATAAGTTAGGAACCCAAAGAGCCCCAATCACACAGAAAGTTGAATGCACCTGTCAACTCTTTTCACAGATCAGGATTAGTAGATCAAAGCCTGAGTTTGAAGTAAAATAACTGGGAGACCCTCCCAGAGGCCTTCCACTAAGACAAAGCAACACCACTGAATAAGTAATGAAGTAGGAAAAAGAAGTTGAAAAGAAATCCTAAGAAACACCCCGTGACTTCACCAAGTTCGAGGCAACCACTACAGAAGCCTGAGAGCACATTTAGACAAGCATGTACCCTTTAAAGGATTATTGGCCATTAAGAACAAAATAATGGCAATGTATTATAAGGTATTTAGCATTTGAAGATGTATAAAATACAACAGGGACAAAAAGGAGGGAAGAGTAAATAGAATGATACCATTGTAAAGTTTACACATTTGCCACGAAGTCACGTAATATTATTTAAAGCTAGATTGTGATGTAATAGACAAATATTGTAAGTTTTATAATAACCACTAAAATGTAAAACAATAAAGCATAGCTAATAACATAACTCCTCTAAAAGAGGAGATAAAATAAAATATTTAAAGAGTTCTCAGCTCAGTGCCAAGAAGTCAAGAAAGGGGAAAGAGAGACACAGAGAAGAGATGAGTCAAATATAAAACAAATACTAAGATAGTAGACTTAAATATATGCATATTAACCATGATATTGAGTACAAATAGAATAAACACTCCAACTAAAGGCAGAGATTGTCAGACTGGTAAGAAGAAAGACAACCATACTCTACATATAAGAAATACTATAGACTTTCTGGCATTCAAAGAACTACTTCCATCCAGACAACCAGGGGAAAAAAAGCCCTGAAAATCCATGAGTTCTCTTGGACCCATAAGAGATTTGAGATTGCAGAGTAAACTACCACCCTTCAATCTGGAGAGATAGGTATACATTAGAGAGCTCAAACTGAAATTTACTTACCTGAAGCAGAAGTCACTAGGGCCATAAACTGGTAGGAATCGTTAATGGACACCTTGACTAATTTCTGGAGGCTGATTAGGGACTAGCTGGAGAGTGAGAAGCTCCTGGCAGTTAGTCTTGGATGGGAGGAGACAGACTTTCTTGGACTTTTCCTCCAACAACCTCACTTGTTTCTCACAGTGAGGATCAAGAAGATGTCCTCTGGTCGCTCTGGCAAAGAAGGGCAAGAGTAGCCATTGTGAAATACACTTAAGAGTCTTCTCCATGACAAAGGCCTGATCTCCCAGGGTAAGGATGTGGCCAGAGCACACATCTGAAACCCTACAGGAGGACTTCTCCCTATAAAGGGCTTTCAGGAAATGGACTGGAAACCCTATGGCCAAGGGAGAAGGTGAAGGCAGCACAGAGCTATGTCATTTGAGGAAAGTTTGTGAAGATCTTGTCCTAGAGAAACAGGCCCACTAAAGGACTAAATTATTCAGAAGATTATAAAATGTTCCTGTTCTCTCACGTACAACCACACCAGCTGACTCCAGTATAATAAGAGTGCATCACCACTGAAGAGCTACAAGACAGACTTTTTCTGAGCAGGAATACATGGGGAATGCCAAAGATAACAGTTATATAGATTATATAAGAGAATATAATAATTAGAAGTTTCTGGTACTTACAGCTATGCAAATATTAAACATAGTTTAACTCCCAGCAAATTAACATAAATCTTCACACTGATGGCCTATTTACCTCAGTTCCTATTACCTATTGCAACATATCTGACTTTCAACAAAAAACTAAAATCATGCCGAAAGACAGGGAAAACTATACTCTGAAGAAAGGAAAATCATGAGAACTACACTCGGACAAGAATCAGATGTGGGAATTATCAGACAGGGAATTTAAAATAACTATGATTAATATGTTATGGCTTCTTGGCTCAAATATATAATAGCCAAGATCAGATGAGCAATGTAAGAAGAAAGATGGAAACTCTAAGAAAGAGTCAAGATAAAATGTTTTGAAATAAAAAAGTATAGCAACAGAAATAAAGTACCCCTTGGTGGACTCATTAGAAAACTGGACATGGCCAAGGCAAGAATCCATGCATTTGAAGATAGGATAAGAGAAACATGCCAAACTGAAATGCAAAGAGAATAAATAAATAAATAAATAAATAAATAAACATCTAAGAACTATGAACAATATCAAAAGATATAATGCATACAAAATTTTAATACTAGAAAGAGAAAAAAGAAAACCTAACAGATAAAACATATACGAAGTAACAATGACAAAGAAGTTTTCTTAAGTTTAGCAATAGACACCAAAGCCTAGATTCAGGAACCTGAGAGCAAAATAAATATCTCCTTTCCCTCCCCACTACCCCAACAAAACCTCAAAAAACAAACATGTACATACACACAAGCATATCATATTCAAACTGCATAAAACAAGACCAATTTAGATACAGAGATAGAAATTCATGTAACAGATAAAATGCAATATCACCAGAGATAAACAGTCCGTAGTGATAGAAAAGGTAAATTAATTACAAAGTCATATTAATGCTATAAGAATATATACCTAAAATAGAGATTCAAATTCATGAAGTAAAAAGAAAGAAACAGACATATTCATAATCATATTGGATGTTTTAACATGCTCTTCTCAGTAATTGAGAGAATAATAAAACCAAATTTTGTTAAAGAGAAAGAACATTACAGCAACGATGTCAACATCCTGGAAATAGTTGAGATTTACAGAAGACCACACTCATCAGCATAAGAATACAAATTCTTTTCAAGTGCACACATATCACTTATATATATGTGTGTGTGTATATATATATGTATACATACATATAATATCCAAATATTTGTGAATTTTCTAATTTAAATTAGAAATTCAACTTAAATAACGTTAAATAAATAAATAAAATTAAGTAAATAAATATTTTGAAATTAAGATACGCATCTTTGAATAACTCAAAGGTCAAAGAAGAAATCACATCATAAATTAGAAAATATTTTTAACAAGATGATAGTGTAATACAACATAAAGTTAGTGGATAAAGTTAGATACTGCCATAATACAGAGAAAGACTATTTTTGATATTTGCTGACAGCTTACAAGCCTACACTCCCCCGTTTTTACTTAAGTTTTTTTTTTAAATTTTAAATTTATTTCTGAGAGACAGAGAGACAGCATGAGCAGGGGAGGGTCAGAAAGAGAGGGAGACACAGAATCTGAAACAGGCTCCAGGCTCTGAGCTAGCTGTCAGCACAGAGCCCGACGCAGGGCTCGAACCCACGAACGGTGAGATCATGACCCGAGCCAAAGTCAGATGCTAACCAACTGAGCCACCAGGTGCCCTTACCCATTTCTCTTTTGTCCCAGCTCTGGGCATGCATTCTCCCTAGACACTTGCCAGGATGTTCAAACCATCTGAGTTCACACCCATCGGCACATGCATGAAGTCTTTCAAGGCCTTTTAGGCATAATAAAAATCAAACCCACTCTCTCTGCTACACTAAAGTCACCTAAAGTGACTGAAGCTTGTCCTTCTTTCACCAGGAAATACCACTGTGTGTGTAATAAATCTTTTAATAACCTGTTCGTGTTTATGATGTTATCAGTTTCAACATGAAACCAATTTTGGATGGAGAGTTAATCTCATTTTTGTTAACAACCATAAAACTACTGCATAGAAAAAATATACAGCCAGGATTGTATAATTTCATGGCTATATTTGAAAAGCGAAAAGGTCTAAACATTCAAAATTTCAACATTAAGAAGTTAAAAGAAATGGTAATGAATCCCAAAATGATTACAAAAAAACTTTTAAATTAAATTTAATTTAAATTAAATAACAGCAAAAATCAATAAAATAACAATAGGAAAGAAACAATGTCAAAAATAGGTTTCTTGAAAAAATTAAGAAAATCGATCAACAATGAGGAAGACTGATCAATAATTTAATTTGAAAAAAGGAGATGAAAGATGGGGAGCACAAATTTCCAGTAGCAGGATTAAAAAAGAATATTACCAAACATTTATAGACATCAAAGTAGGTATGATGGATAAACCAGTGCTGAAAAATGTAATAACTTAGATGGATTGGACAAGCACCTTGAGAAGTACTCTTATCAGAAGCCCACAAGAAGAAATAGAAAATGTAAATAGTTCTACATCCAGAAACTTATGTTTTGTTGTTTGCAACAAATTTGAAGAATGTCAGTTTGTTATGAAGTTAAACCTTCATCTTCATAGTTAAACATAAGATTTACCAATTTTACTCTTACTCAACAGAGATGAAAATATATGTATATAAGACTTGTTCAAAAATGCTCACAGTAGCTTAATTGTAATAGCCAAAAACTGAGGATGGAAACATTTTCCATCCACAAGTGAACTGAGATATATATTTATATATAGTGTGACAATACTCAGGAAAAAAGGGACCCCACTAAAAATGTAAGGAAATTAATCAATCTCAAAAGCCTGTTATGGCAAATTAAAGAAGCAGGACATATATTCTGTAAGAGGTCCAAAACAAGTAAGAATGTGATTGCCTCTATGGGGTGAAAATTGAGTCAAGGGTGGACATTGAATTGGAAGGGGTGCAAAGGGCACTGCCTGGAGAGATGGAAACATTCTATATCTTGATGTGTTTGGTAGTTGCACAGCTATATACAACTGTCAAAATTCATCAAACCAAACACTGAACATATGTTTATTTTATTGTACATAAATTATACCTTCATATATTTAAAAAATAACTTTTTGGGGCATCTGGGTGGCTCTGTTGGTTAGGCATTTGACTCATGGTTTCAGCTCAGGTCATGACCTCATGGTCTTGAGATAGGGCCCCAAGTCAGTCTCTGCTCTGATAGCTCTGAGCCTGCTTGATATCTGCTCTCTCTTCTTTCTCTGCCCCTCCCCTGACTCATGCTCTGTAATAAATAAGCATTTAAAAAAAATTAACTTTTTTTTTCCTCAAGAGCTAAAAACTCTTAACCAAAGTTTTACTTTGTCTATCAGACTCTAATACATTCTCTTTTAATTCCTAATTTGTCCTAATCCATTGAGGATGCCTTTTGAAGCATCAGCTTTTTTAAAATTCAATTCAATGTTTCTAACCTTGGTAAATGTGCTTTGAAAATATCTGTATTGCATTTTAGGGCCATGTCAAAATCTTTTCTGCCCTTGGATCTTAGTGATCTGACACTTTTTAGATGAACCATTTTCTATACAAACATTTTAAAATATAATTCCAAAATCGAAGCAATATACAGAACTGGCTCAATACAACCAACCAAGTGGCTGTAGATGTCACAGAGCTACTTACATGAATTTTGCCAATTGTACCTGTTCTTCTCTACATGGTCAAAACTTTGTGATATTAAAACAACTGGTTAATTCAGTCAATAATAATATTTTAACATCAAATGATTCCTTACTAAATGTCAGGCATTTTGCTAAATGTTTTTTGTATTTTTTCTTTCATTTAACTCTTCTAGTAAGTTTTTACATACTGTTGTTACTCCAACTGAACAAAATCACATACACACAACAACATTTCAGTGCTAGCACTGGAACTCAGGAGGGTCAACCACCACCTCCTAGCATTCAACCCTAAAATTGTTCAATTAAATTAAATTCTTAATCCAAGATGACAAAAAGAAAGAGTAGTTCAGTCATTTAGAGACAGAGAAGTATAATTTTGAAAGTACAGTGTCTGAAAATAGACTGCCTGGATTCAAGTTTCAGCTACATGGCCTTGAACAAGATACCTGATCTTGTTCTGCCTTAATCTTCTAGTTTACAAAGTGGGCAGAGTAATGTCATAGAATTGTTGAGGATTAAATGAGTCGCATACATGCAAAGCAATATGGACTGTGCCTGGCACACTAAAGACTATATGAGTATTAGCTATTTGTATTATATTTAAATAAACTGAAGGACAATTTACTTAAAAGAATGGTTATTTGAGCGGTACCTGCATAGCTCAGTCAGTTAAGCATCCAACTCTTGATTTTGGCTCAGGTTATGATCTCACACTTCATGGGTCCAAGCCCAGCATCGGGTTCTGCGCTGACAGCATGGAGCCTCCTTGGGATTCTCTCTCTCTCTCCCTTTCTCTTTGCCCCTCCCCCCCATAAAAATAAATAAAACTTAAAAAAAGAATGGTCATTTGAATAGTTTGAATAGTTGAATAGTTTCTTTTAGGAAAACACTTCTCTTGAGTCTCATTGTATTCTTTGTGTGTGATTAGCTATGAGATTCTATTTTCAGTAGAAGTTCCTCTGTGGACTTCTCATTCAGGACTTACAAAGATCAGTGACCTATCACGAGCTTTCCATATCAATTTCTACTTCCCTGTTCAATTCTATCCCTTCTCTGCCACAACCCTCTTCTCTTATTCACAGCATTACCAGTGTACATAGACACTACAATTTTTTATCCTGTCTTTGCAATTTACTATTCACATGACCTTGGACAAATTGCTCCTACTTCATGGTGTCACAATTTCATTATCTATAAATTGGGGATCATGCTTCTGATTCTGCTCACTAAGTTGCTGTGAGCATTGCCTAATTAATGAAATAAAAGTGCTTCAAAAAGCAGAGTGCCTCATGCATTTCTCAAATTTTACAAGAAGACAGTTTTATAGTCAGTAAAATGCAATGTGTCTGTGAGTGGCTACGTTCAGATCCTCCACAGCCTTCTGGAAATGTGTGTGTTCGTGCACCCTCTTTCACTTTCCTTCTTTCCCTCATATTGACTGATGGACCAGAGAAACTTCAGAGACTTATTTTGCTTCTTTCAGAAGTATCTTCTTTGTAAAGAAGATAAAATATAAAAAGAAACTTTGCCAAAATAATAAGAGATAGTAGATTGTGTTTTTATATCTTATAGACACTATAAAAAATTAAAGAAAGGAATATGTAAGGTATATTTCTCAGACGTTCAGTGATTAATTCACCTATATTTGAGAGTTCATAGAATAAGAATTCTATTTTATTTTGGTGGATCACAGCTCCTCTTCCTTAGCAGCGGTGGTGGGTTTCTATAGTTCTCCATCCTATTCTTTTGTTTGATATCCCATGGTTGGCATGTATTCTACCAGAGACTGTGATGGAAGACTTAACTATGGACGGAGGAATCTTGCTTAAATTACTTCCATTGGAACACTACTGTATCAAAAGATGTAAAAAAAAAAAAGTATGCCAAATTCAAGTAGGTCAATGCTGACATATCCAATTCTCAGGCAGTCATAATGCAGTCTAAAGTATTCAAAGATCATTCATCACTCTGAAACTTTTACTGTATCCCTATCTGTCAGGGGATTTTTTTAGATTCTGATGGCACAGAAATAAACAAAGCAGACCAAAATTTCTGTTTTTGGAAACTTTAATTGACGGTGTACAGGGAACCCCTGTTTCACAAAAGTAACCTGATTTGATTTGGGTTAGCCCAGTATATCCTAAACTCTTATGTAAAGTCTTGTCAAAGAAGATAAATTAAAATATCAAGAGTTTTCAAGTGTTATTTGAAATAGAATTTTGAAAGGGGTAATGATAGAAAGCTCTTTTGAATCCATGTCTTTTATCTCTTTTGTATTTGTCTGAGCTGACTGTTCAGAAATGAATTTCAGGGATGTTATATACTCAGCCTGCAAAGATTGCCTAACAGACTTTCTACTTGGGCATTACACATTATGTTTGTGAATTTTGAGTTATCACATGACCTCCCAAAGGATCTCAGGTTGTTACATTTAAGATTAACGAGGCATTGGATAGCCATTAAGAAGCTATTCAAGAATATGCATTTAATTAAAATGAATTATGTATATGAGTTAATACCATTCAACCTTTTTAATTTAGAGAGATAAATCATGGCCACTTTACTTCTGAGAAGGGTCCTAACATTGGCAAATTGAATATTGATGTTACAATGCCCAAATAATTAATGCTGGTCAGATTCATCTATAATGGGTATATCCTGAGACTTTGCCTAGGAGAGAATATTAAATATTTCTTTTTTAGTTGACTATGTGTGTGTACTTGCACATGTAATGAGCTGCAAAGAGTAGTTCCGTGTTAATTACACATAATCTCTGGACACAAAGCAAATAGTAGCATCAATTCTGAAGAAAATACTGACCAGCCACAGCCTTAACTTATTTATCAGCATTAGTGACTCACTATGAATGTTTCCTTTAAAATGAACATTATTCACATGCAACCCAGTTACCATCTATTGACTTAGTAATGTTTCCTGTTGCATTTTCTAGTCCCTCAAAGGAAGAGATGCTAGTATTTTTATTCTATCAAGTTTGTATTCAGGACAGTGTTATATATCCAAACGGTACCTGAAAACTCTAATGGATGGAAATTCTCTCTTCTTGTGTCTCATAGTGCCTCTTACAGGTAGGTATTCTATCTATTTATGATGAGTTTGGTTGAACAAAGAGAGACAATATGGATAATAAAATGTTTACTGAGTGATTAAACTGTTCTAAATACTTTGAGTAGTTTATTACATCCTCACAGAAATCATATTGGCTAGGTGCTATTATTTTTTTATTTATGTTTTATTTTTTAAACGTTTTTATATTTATTTATTTTTGAGAGAGAGAGAGACAGAGACAGAGAGAGGCAGAAAGAGAGGGAGACAAGAATCCAAAGCAGTTCCAGGCGCTGAGCTGTCAGCACAGAGCCCGATATGGGGCTTAAACCCATGAACTGTGAGATCATGACCTGAGCTGAAGTTGGACGCTCAACCAACTGAGTCACCCAGACATCCCTGGCTGGGTACTATTATTATCCTCCTTTCAGAGATGAGGAAATAGAGACATAAAAGATTAAATAATTTGCCCAAGATCACAGATTTGGTAAGTGATAAAGCCTAGATTCAGATCCCAGCAATTTGACTCTCAAACCAGTTTACAGTTTTGCTGTTCTTACACTTACTAGTGTAGAATATCTTACTATATTAATGGCATAAGGAACTCACAGTCCATCTCTTGTTGGCTTCTCATTCACACTCAATGAAGTTTGTAATTTTAAATCACCAATGAGAAACCTACTCTGTGTCACATATTTTAGTTCTCTATGTGTTTTCTCAGATAGAATTACTCATAAACACATATTCTTTGTGTTTTACAGTAAGGAAATATACCTAAACCTCTTGAAATACATGTGTTTATGTATATTTCCTTACGTGATAAGACACAAAGAATATGTGTGTGTGTGTGTTGTGTCAAACATAGTAGGAACTCAAATATGAAGAGATGAACCTTCATATAAGCTCTTAAGTCTTTATAGAATGACAATTATTTCCTTACAAAAAAGGAAGAAAAATAATATTTAATTAGAAGTTTCCTTTCAGAAATGGAAAGAATCTATTAGTTACCCAGGGGGAAGTAGTGAAATGTCAAGACTAATGTGATTACAGTTTTCTAAAAACATTTCATTTGTTTTTCAATCACAGCCATCACAGTGCAGCCATCTGACTACGAGCATAACAATAACCTTAAAAGGCTTATATCACATGGTTTATGCTGTACTTTCACCCGGAGCTTCACAGCAGTTTAATCAATAAAGCAGCACAAGCTGTGAACAATTATAATAAAACACCTTAAGAATGATCCACAATTAAAAGGTAGAGGGAAGAAACCCCTTCAATTTAGATAAACCAATCTGCCACTCAGTTTGATAAAGTTCAGTTGAAGTATTCTGACACTCTCATGGCATCTATCAGTAGAAAGATCTGTAGCCTTGAATTTAAATTAACTCTTCAGGTTATACAAGAGTAAAGAATTATAAGCCTCTAGTTATATACACTGGAGTATTACATGTAACCTAACAACCAAATTCCTTTTGAAATTTCACATTGCGGCTTACAAAGAGGCATCTATATTGATTTTAAGAAGTGGTTTGAAATATATTTCTGAAAGATGACAGCTCTTCATTTGAACATCTGAAAACTGATAGACACATGCTTGCAATTCATTTAACAATATATACCAATCACCTATAATTTGCTAGACAGTGGGGATTAACACTAAGTAAGACATACTCATCACTGTGTAGGAGCTTGCGTTTTTATGATGTTCTGTTCTACAGTAAACTTGAAAAATGAGTTAGTGAAAAGAGAGGAAAGGGTGTGGGACATATACACAGGTGAGGCTAGACAAAGATTCGGACATAGGTGCCTATAATATCTTACTCTTTAGGACTGCAAGTAGTTTAGGGGAAAAGAAGGCATGTAGGAAAGTGGTGGTATATGAGGCTGGATGTCAAAATATTTTCCAGAGAGTGACACGACCTGAATTTACAAGTTGTGAGATAGAAATCGTTTTCTGGATCCAGTGACAAGAACAGATAAAAGAAGCATAATTGGGAGTATAATATTATTTCAAAGTAGAAGTGATGAAAAGTTTGAACTTTTCCCAATTACTACTGCCAGTGTGGGTAAACTGAACTCATTTGAATGGGATAGGATAGGACTGTAGGGAGTTTTAGCAGAGTAAGCTTCAAGGCTGCTGTTCTCCAACTCTTGGTTTTGACATTTGTTCATCAAGAGAAGAAATAATAATAATAATAGCTCCTGGGTAGATATACCTCCAAACACTGGTTTTTCTGTATCTTTATGCCATTCCTTGAATATCCAAACATTCTCTCTCTCAGCTTCACATGCTTTTGGTTACTAGCTGGGATACAGCTGTCTTGGTCATTCCAGAGCCTATGAATAATACCAAGGATAAAAATTGTGACATCACTTCTAATGGGGGGGGGCAAATGTCACATGATGATTGGGTGGAAGCCAATGGCAGGGGCGGTGCAATGATTCATCTAAGTCAGAACAAAGGCAATAAAAATGTATTGAGTACACTGCAAGTGAGCGGAAGGCAGAACAGACAATACAGCAGAGACTGTCTGCCAGGAGGCAGTGGGGTGGGGGGTGATACTTAAATCAGGAAGGTGAGGAGATATGAGGACATACAAAACTTTTCTTTTTTGGCTACTGTGCCCAGTTTTAAGCAGCTTATTGGTTAGTTAGGGCCTATGGATATTTTGAGGTGGGCATCCCGATGGGCCTGTCTGTATTCCAGCAGAGGGCTTGCCTTGGGCTCTTTCTACATTCCTTTGCTCAACCCTGTTAGTGGAGTCTACAGAAACATGCTGTGAAAACAGGTGCACTGGAATATGGTGACATGATATGAAAATCCCATAAAAATTTGGTGGGTAGAGGACATGTTATATGTAGCACGTTAGCTATAGTAGGATCACTCAAAACCTAGTTGAGATGCCCTCAGTCAGTAGTACACTGGTAGACTAGAAATAGGAGGGAGAGAAGAGTAACTTCCTAAACTGTTAGGCTAGCTGGAGCCCAGGGACTGTGGAATGATGCTTAGTGAATCCATGGAGGTGGAATAATTCATGGATGACTAACAAAGCAGAGGATAAAACAGTGGAAACAACGCAAAGACTGAAATGTGCTGGTTATTGATAAACAATGCAATATTGCCCTTGCCATGGATATATTCTTCCTAGGACTCTTATATTTCTGCTCAACTCATCAGCAGAGGCAATGACAACTTTTGTTTAGGTTTCCTTCTATAAGGATGTTTCTATAGCAAATAGCTTGGGAATACAGAGATAGTGTCTCCTGGTTCAGAGGGCAGATTTGCTTGTTGCCCGAGGTAGTAAAGAACATGTCTCCCTGCAGGGGAAAGATTGAGCAGCTTTGCTTGCAGTCCCTTGCATGGACTGGAATTCCTTCAGCTCAGAGTTCCTCACCTGAGATGCAAATGTACTGATGTACCACCTGCACCCTTCCACCTGGCCACTTCACATTGGTCTTGTGGGACTCAGATGACCTGGGAAATGACGCAAACACACAGTTCACACCACCTGCTGAGTAACAAAGCACTTTGTGTTTGACTCAGGAGTCTCCTGTCTTCTGCTAGAAACCATGAAACTGTGACGGGCTACCTTTTCAGCCAGTAAGCAGGGTAAAACTCTCATAACCTAGGAGGCATCTAAGCTATTTTGTGAGAACATTTTCATCACAGTTCTGATTTTCAGAAACACGGATGCCTTCAGTGCAGTTTGTTATAGAAGAGTCATGCCACATCAGTACTGTCACATAATCCACTAATTGGTGGCATAAGGAGAGGGTATGGGGAGTCTGGTCAGAATGAGATCTTTTTAAGGTGCATGTAGTCTGCTTACAAGGGCAGAATATAACACCTGTAGAAGAGGTCCCAGTAGGACCACGTTTTCTCCCCATGAATTCATTCATGTCCACTGCCCAAATGCTTGTCGAAAGTTCTACGTTCTGCTATTATATTATCCGCCAGTTTTGATCTGGACTAGGCTCGTAGCTTTTGAGTCTTTCACTTTTCACTGCTTGAATGTAATGTTTTTGATTGCCTAGCCCCAGCTTCCCCTCGTGGACTTCTCTACACTGCACTTTCATTTCTTGTTTTGGGAATTTCAACCCTGCAGACAGCCAACAAAATCAAACTTAAGCCCATCCCTATTTTCAAGCGTGCATTGCTGCTGTGACTTTAAATAAAAATGCTCAAGTTACACATGACAGAATCTCATCTATTCATTCTCTTCTAAGGATATTTTAAATTCCCACAGATCTTCCCCACAGTTAGAGAATTATGGCAATCTCACGATCTATGTGCTCAAACCATGCTTATAATCAAATTAACAAAACACTAGGAAATATGAATCTGTTTTAGAATCTAAGGACAATAGATTGTTAACAGTAGATTCAAAAACTATTCTCAACATTGTAATTAAATGTAGTCACAGAAAATGTACTGACTTTCTAAAGGAATGTCAATAAAAAAAATTCAGGATTCTAATTCAGAAAAGATATGGAATAAAATCAAATAGTTTAATAAATTACCTCCTGCAATTACCACTAAGATAAAAGCACTGTTTTAAATTATACTAAGTTACATTGCTGACAAATTGTGCCTTTAAGAACCAATTATAAAACCTACTATATTATGTATGCAGTTGATAGAAATACCAAAAGGCTAATAGTGTAAAAATAAGTCTCTAGAAATCTCTGAGGCGTAAAAGAAATATAACTATCATATTGCAACATTTTATTTGCCACATTGAATGATAATACTAAAGGTTTTTTGGTATATTATAATAACTAGAGATGAATCATTTCTACATATTTATTATAAAATAATATAACACATTACTCCTAATAGATACTTATTTAAATTTTTTGCTGTTGTTTATTTTTGAGAGAGAGAGAGAAAGCATGAGCGGGAGAGGGGCAGCAAGAGAGGGAGAGAAAGAATCTGAAGCAGGCTCCATACTGTTAGCAGCAAGTCCAATGCAGGGCTCAAACACACAAACCATGAGATCATGACCTAAGCCAAAATATGACACTCAACCGATTGAACCACCCAGACTGAAGTATAGATACTTCTAAAAACTTTGTTTTTAATTTACATTCAGTAAAAGTCACTCTCTGTGATATATAGTTCTGTGAGTTTTGACAAATGCAGAGTCATTTAGTCACCAGGTAGAGAATGACATATCTCTCAAAGTCCTTCATATTTTGTGACCCTACCTCCTACCTGTGTTCTTTATTGATCTGGTGTGTTCTGTAGATCTAGGTGTTTGCCAAATGGAACCATACAGTATCTATCCTGTTGGGTCTGGTTTCTTTTGCTAAATAAAATGTATTTGAAATTCACCCATGCTGTTGCATTTATAATTTGTTATTTCACATTGCTAAGTATTACTCCATTGTTTGTCTATCTATTTACACTGAAGAATATTTTCAGTGATTTTTAATAAATACACTGTAAGCATAAATGCTAGATTTTAGTGTAAAAATAAGTTTTTATTGTCTTGAACAAATACCTACAAGTAGGATTGCTGGGTTATAATAAATGTGACTTTATAAGAAATTTTCAAACTGTTTTCCAAAATGGCTATTCCGTTTTCATTCGCACCAACAAAATATGAGAGTTTCAATGCTCTATATCCTTACCAGCACTTCATAGTCTAACTCAAATTTTTGTTTTTTATTTTTGTTTCTGATGTTCTAATAGTTGTGTAGTGGTATGTCAGTTTAGATCCAATTTGCATTTCCCTAATAATGAATGTTGTGCATGTTTCCATACACCTTCTAGGGGTGTCTACTCCAATTTTTGACCCATTTGGGGGGAATTGGAGGTTGTTTGATTTCTAATTGTTGACTTCTGAAACTCCTTACATATTCTGATATTGTAGCCACCTGAGCCGAGATCAGTGAACAGGATACAGGAACACAGATTGGCGTCACACACACTTCTTTATTCAGCGCTGGGCATGTTGGGGAGCACCCAAATCAAGCAGCCCCGAATAACAGCAGGGGAGAGCTTATATTTTTGAGCTTCTCAGGCTGGACTAGGCTCCCAGGCTTTTGACTAGGATCTATTTCTCTAAGATACAAATATCGTGTATGTAGGTTTTAGCATGGGAAAATGCACACATTTTGCTAAATTTATACCTAAATATTTTATTCATTGCTGGTGGTATTGTAAATGGTAATTTTTTTTAATTCCAAAGGTTTGGTTGTATATAGAAATAAAGCTATTATATACTGACCTTGTATAATATGATATTACTAAAATGACTTATTAGTTCTAAAGCTTTTCATAGATTTCTTTATGAAGAGATTTTATTTGTAGAAAAACATGTTATCTATGAATACAGATGGCTTTATTTCTTCCTTTCTAACCTGAATTAGTTCTGCTGCCCTATATTCAAGTTCACTGATTCTTTCCTTGACTATGTCAAGTATACTGATGAACCTATTGAAGGCATTCTTCATCTCTATTACTGTTTGTCATTTCTAATATATACCTTTGATTCTATTTCTATAGTTTCCATCTCTCTGCTGAAATTAATTGATCTTGCATGTTGTCATTATACTCCATAAAGCCTTTTATATAGTAATCATAATTATTTTAAATCCCTTCTCTAGTCATTTGAATATCCATGTCATCATGTTTGATCTCCTGACAGTATAGTGTCGGAGATCTATGTGCTTTTCTGTGTGCTTCATAATTTTTTACTCAAAGCCAGGACAGTACAGGACATCTGTTCCGGGCAGTAGATACTGAGGTGAAGTTTTTATGACTGAAAATTGATATACCTTTTCTTATTCTCTCTCTTAGTGAGATTGAGCCGATTCAATTAATAAATGAGCAGAGTCAGGGTTTGTCATTGCCATTTTTACCCTTGGTGCACCACAGGCTTCAAATGCCTCCAGTGACATCATCTGTTTAGGGCGGGAACTGGTTCACAGAGAGGCTTTTCACAGTACCTATTCTGTCCTCAACCGAAATTATCCTTTTTCACCTCAGAGAAGATCTTTCTATGTTCTTATAATTCTTTTAGCAGTATTACATGGCAACTTTTTACACAACACTCATATTCAGTGTGGCAGGATTGTTTGGGGGCATGTGATGGTTCTCTGTTGTACTAATTAAACCTAAGTTTTTGACCAATTCTGCATCTCTGTGTTTGGGTGGCGTGGTCTTTTCAGAGCTCCTATCTCACTCGCAGGGGTAGTTGTGGGACCAGCAAGTATTCCTGTCCCTCCTCAAAAGGAGAAGTTTTTATATTTATTGCTTTTTTTCTAGCCACACAGACTTTTCAGAAATGCCCAAAGGAGCTGTTTGTCGACTCTCCTCTCCTTAATTCAAGGCTTCTGTTCTGTAGAGAAGGTGGGGTTTTGTGCCTTTCCCCATACTGCCTCTTCTCCTAGCTCAGTCCTGTACTGTGAAAGACATCTTGTTAAACGTCTTGATAAATTGTGTGTATGCGTGTGCATATGCTGTGAGATTTGTGGAGAAGAACCTGCAAATAAGTAAATTTCCCTTATATCTGGATCCCCTACAAACTTTATATTGTCTTCCTCTTCCATATTTGGTCTTTTCAAATTTGTTAACAATGTTATCTTTCCTTCTGCCCAGCTGCCTCATTCTAAGGAAGAGAGAATTGTCCTTGATGGGGCTCCTGGGTGACTCAGTCGGTTAAGGGTCTGACCCTTGATTTTGGCTCAGGTAATGATCTCAGGGTTGTGGGATCAGGCCCTGTGTCTGACTCTGCACTGACAGTGTGGAGCCTGCTTGAGATTCTCTCACTCCCCTTCTCTCTCTGCCCTGCCCCTTCTCTCACTCCCCTTCTCTCTCTGCCCTGCCCCTGCTCACTCTCTCTCTCTCTCTCTCTCTCTCTAGAGAGGAAGGAGGGAAGGAAGGAAGGAAGGAAGGAAGGAAGGAAGGAAGGAAGGAAGGAAGGAAGAGAAAGAGAGAGAAAAGCAAGAAAGAAACTGTTTTTGAAAGTGCTTGTCTTTCTTTAGATTTCAGGCAGGTTGGTTACTCTGCAATTTCAACTTTCTGATGGCTTAAGAAGGTTGTGAATTTGTTGTTTGACCAACTTTTCATTGTTGTTTTAAGGGTGGAAGCAATGGTATTTCCAGCTTTCTTAATTCCAAATTGAAGTCAGAAATCTCAATACTTACTCTATAAAATGTTAAAATACACAGATATCTATTTCTAATTATTTAAGTAGATTTATTTATTTTGAGCGGGTGGGGGGCAGAGAGAGAATCCTAAGCAGGCTCTGCTCTGCCAGAACAGAGCCCATTGTGGAGCTCAAACTCACAAACCGTGAGATCATGACCTGAGCTGTAACCAAGAGTCGGATGCTTAACCGACTGAGACACTGACGTGCCCCATTTCTAAAATTTTATTAGGCATAACTTGTATGCCTTATTAAACAATATTATATTAATTAAAACAGATTTTCCATTTTGCTAAGGATGGCTGTGGTATCATGAGTACTTGAAACAATTGTCAAAGACAAAAAACCTAACAAAGAGATCAATGTTACTCATGCTATTGCTTTAGGGAGCATACGTCAGATCCAAAAATCAAGGTTTCCTGCAAAGTGGTTTTGTCCTGGACTTTGATAGGGAAGATAATATCAGCTTGATGATATCACTACATGATCATGAAGATAAGTAATCTAAATAGTTAGGCATCAAAATAATGATTTCTCGAAGTATAATATTAGCTGAAAAAGTAGGAAGTGTGTTTAAGGTAGTACAATATAATAGAGTTTTAGGAAACAGTATTATATTTTATTTATGGATGCAGACATATGAAATAAAGCTATTTTTAAACGGCAGAGAAAGGATACACACTAACTTCCATAGCCGTTTCCTCTGGAAAGGCAGGCAAATAGATGCAAGCGTAGAGCTTTAGAGAGAGGCATAACATTTTATTTCTGAAAAATAAATCTAAATCTGAAAAATAAGTCTGGCAAATATATGTTCATAGGTACCCATTTTCTATTTTTTTTAGAATTTGTAAATATTTCACAAATTTTAACATATTTTCTTTTCTTCTTCCTTTTCCTCCCTCCCCCTCCTCCCCTTCTTTTCTTCCTCCTCCTCCTCCTTCTTTCTTCTCCTCCCCATCTTCATCCTCCCCCTCCTCCTCCTCCTTTTTGTTCAGGATGAATGTCATTTACTTGAGCCCTGGATACCAAAGTTAGCCACAGATGTAGCATACAGGGGCCTGAAGTTTATTTCTAGGTGAGGCCACTATCTACACCGCGCGGGACTTGGTAAGAGAGGAGGTATGAGAAGGGGTCAGGAACCACTCCTCACTCTAATATATGGAAAAGCAAAGTAAGATGGTCTTTGGGAACGGCACATTTGAAGGGCTCTACAGACTGCTATCAAATGGGTCACTCTCTTGGTTATAAGCCCACAAAATCACATAGAAAAAAGTTTTAAATATGTACCAGTAGGACACAGATGAAAGAGAACTGAGCTGTAGATCAGTGACACTGCAGGAATATCCAGATGGGGCTATTAATGGGTTAAGGCTTTAAATAGATTCTCCATCTCTGCACTTTGGCATAGAATAGATACCACTGATGCATCCTCCTCCCAAGACACATTAGATATCCTGGGCTGCCGGTTCCTAACTCCGCTGTTCACAACGATGAACGCACAGGGTGTGGGAAACGGAGCAGTGTCCGCCCACAGGCCTATACCCGCTCGGGGCCCGAGATCTCTGAGAAAATTCGAGATCGCTGGGTTGAAAACAAGCCGAGAGGACTTGAGCGTATGCCCGTGGGAATGTGGCCTGTTCTTTAGTGCACAGATAAGGATGTTTTGTTTATGGGAAGCCAGCAGTAAATAGCACAGCGCGTTCATTCCCCTGTGTTTCATCCTGCCAGAAAGACTCCTATCGTATCTTGTTTTTCTGCCGAGACCGCTCTTGCACGCTGTGTACGTGCTATAGCAGTACCAGAGGTACATTGTTGCCCTGCTTCGCTAAGCTTTTGTAACTAATCATTGTTGGTTCACATCTCTGTGAAGGCATGTATGAAGATGCATACTAAAGTTCTGGACCTCGGGCTGTTGGCTCGGGGTCCCCTGTGCCTCGCTATACTCTTGTCTCTTTTTCTCAGTTCCTTCGCCGCCCTGGGTCCCAGATCCTTCAAGGTCGACAACACGAGTCAATGATGTGCGAGGTGTTGGCATGTGATTTACTTCTATGAATAAAATATTATAAGTTTCCTTTCTCAAATGGAAGGAAAGTGGAGTTACATTTAGATGTTGTGGCGATATATTGTGCATTTAATATCATCCATCATATGTGATACAATAAGAAAAGAGGAGCCCTGATGCCTGGTCACGGGAGAGATGATAGTCGGCAGAAGCACAGGTGTGCACATAGAGCAGCTGAACTCTATGTGCTTTAAGTATATCATGTCGTGTCTACCATGCATGTGTCTGAGATACAGGAAAAAAAAATAATGTAATACTGACATTAATCCAAGAATTTCCCTGCCACAACAAAAAACAAATCCACGTGATGGCTGTAAAGAAATATTAATGGCATTTTAGCATATAAACCTCAAAATCAATACAATTTAATGTTAGAAATTGTTAAGTCAGAAGGAAAATTCTTACAACAATAATGTTTTTGCTCAAAACACCGTTGAAACTCTTTCAGACTAAAATGTATTATTTTGCATATCCTCAGATTACTAGTTTCTCTTTTAGAGAGAATTTCTTTTTGTTTTTATCTTTAATTGGTTTTTAATTATGAAATATTTTATTTTAGGCATATTTTAGGCATATTAGAAAGCATGGGGAATAAGATAAGAAGCATCTATATTCTCATTACAGATCAGAAATGCTTCTAATTCCCAAACTCTACCAGATGTCATCAGAATCCTGATTTGAGTATTTCGATTCCCATAGACATCTTTTTCATTGTGATCATGTTTTTATGTGTGTGTGTGTGTGTGTGTGTGCGCGCGCACGCGCGCGCACGTGCGCACCCATGCATGTGGTGAGAGCATCTAAAATCTACTCTTTCAGCAAAGGTTTTTTAAAACAGCCAAATATTATTTAGTATCAACTTAGTAAATAAACCAGGACACTGAAAATCTTAATATTACTCAAAATCTCAGACAGCAATTTCAAAAGTGTCCACAAACGTTTGGATAAATGGAGACAGCTCTGAAAAACGTGTTTTAATTACCATGTTGGATAGGCCAATGGGCATGCCTTTAACTGTATTTTTCAGTATATGTATTTTAAAAAAACAACAACAGGAAAAGAAAAGACAGGGTTCAGAATTTCATGACCATGTATCTATTATCTATGTGTCCAATATAGTTGCAGACAAAATTTTAGGATTTCTCTTTCAGTATTCACTGCCTTAAAAAAAGAATCAAAGCTTGCTTTATACATTATACATAAGCCAATACAGAGATATGCTGCACAATGATTCCATTGGTGAAATAAATTCTGAATTATTATATATTCTCATATTCAGATACTCTTCTTGGTATAAAACTTTATAACATTTTTTGTAACATCAAAGGTTTAATTTCTGAGCTACCTGATATACTAAAAATAATGTATTCCTTACTTCTTTTAATCCAACTTCCTGGAAAGAACAAATTGGAATGTCTTAATATATTAAGTTTCTATTAAAATGCATACAGATTTCTCAGATGTAGGGAACCAACTTGACAGCCTTATGAACTTTATATCTACTAAAATGCCTCCTCCTATTCGACATAATAGCTTTAGGAGCCTGAATACTAGTATTGGAAGTAATCTGTCAATATATATGTTCTATTCGAGTCATTTCCCTGTGGAAATCTACTTGGATCAAAGAGAAAACTTATTTTAATGACTTTATCATCACATTGTCTTGATGGTACATAGTGACCCATGAAATGGATTTAACTGGAATTACACTTTTGCCTTTGGTCTGTGGCCAATGTTATTATTGACAAAATGATAACTATGCTTTTATTGTTTGTTTCTATCATTAAGATGGATATTTTAAACTAGTTGGAAAAGCCATGTTTCCAGACAAAATTCACTCTACGCCTCAACATCTTCCGTTTACTGAGATGATAAATATTAGAAGACTGGTTAGAATCTCTCATGGTCCACAGTTAAATTCTCATGATTGACGGAAGGAAAGCATAGACCTCCCTCTCAGTGCAACGGAAGATTTCCCCTCAAGGGCATGGCAGAACAGTGCAGGCAGGCCACACCTGATCTTTAATGCCCGATGGTCAGGCAATCTGCCACCTGGTCAACCTGACTCTGAAATCAGAAAGAATGGCAAAAACGATGACAGAAAAAAACACTGCCTAAGTAACAAGAGATCTCAGGTAGAGTTCAGAAGAAGAACCCTGACTTTCATAATGTTCGTCATTATTTTCAATACATCTGGGTCATAATGGATTACCAGGTAAATAATTACTTCAACCAAATAGCAGAACTAGTTGAGGTCTAACCTGTGCACACTGTCAGGCAAGAGAAAATACAAAATTCTATTGATGCCCAGCCAAATGAATTCTTTTAGTTTTCAAATCCTTTGATGACCTCCATATTTTTAAACCATTATCCTTGGTAACATTCAAGTAATTCTACCCAGTAATTTTTTAATCTCCGAAATGTGAAATAGACTTTTAAAAAAAAACCTTGCCCAGTATATAGCAGACATAAAATTTTTATTGAATAAATACATTTATAAATTAAAGAAGATTCTAAAATTATTCAGGCACACTTCTCGGTGGTAAACTCTATTTCTTGACAAAATATTTATACTTAATATTTCAATTTTCATGTACTAAGTTGTTAAACGTTAGTTTCCTTGGGCCATAATCTATAGCATAGTCAGCTAATAAGAAGTTAACTAAGATAAGATTTATGACAACAAGGAGTCCCCAGACTGTTATTAACAAAAGGCACACCTCACATTACTACTTATAACCTTCTCCTTTATGATCTTTTTATTGTAATTAAATCCTCCACAGTAATGACAAATTCTTGTATTTACAATTGTGTAATGAATGTGTAAGATGCTGATATTGACCATGATGACATTCTAGGTCAATTGGTGCCAAGTCAAAGCAATCAATAGTGTTAAGAAAACATGACGGGCTGGTCACAAGGTGGAAAACCTCTAGCTTTTCTGGATGCATAATTAGATTCAGTAAATCCATATGCTTCTGAATCAAGCAACTATTATCACACAAGCATTTTTTTTCCTCTTTACAGTGTTTAAGAAAAAACATAATGCTATCTGATAAGTGCTATACAAGTGCTTCCATAACTGTTATAAAAGCACAGAGAGAAATAAATGCTGCAGGTGTTGAACAGAGAAGGATTTCAGAAAACATGTAAAGTGGTGACAGAATGTGAAACTAGCAATATTTGTCAAATCCACCAAAACCCAAGAGGAATTTCCAATAGCAAAAGCATGTTATGGACTGACATAAAACGGCAGGACAGTAAGATTTGAGAAGTTATTGCACTAACCCCCCATTGAATTCTGCTGTTTTAAAATCTCTGGTACTTCACTTAGAAGGTCCTTCTAACTCTGTAGCATGGTATCTATTTTGCTCTGTTCAGAAGTAGCTACCTAGGGCTGGTAGTTTATTACTAACTTACCCTCTACGTTCCTTGGGTTACACTTCCCAATAGAGCAACATGGCCAAAGGCAGAAATTACCAAATGATGGTGCAATATAACCTGAGCTGTGATCTCAGCAGTAGGAAGGGTGGAAAGACAAAAGCCAAGGGAACAATAAGAGTTATGGTCATCTATGCTCTGTCTGACGTTGCAGGCACTTCAAACTACTCCAAACTGCATAAGGGTAACTTTCTGTCACACTGCTGCACAAATAGCCTCTGAAAGCAAAAGGTTTCCTCTTTGCCCAGCAGAGAAAAATCAGATAAATGACCTAGACATGAGAAATTTGCTTAAGGTCTGTGCACATCAACCATTCTTTCCTGATTAAAATTTTAAAGGATTTCAACAACATCCTGACAGATGATGGTGATGGAGGTCAGCAGGGTTGGGATGGTCAGGTTGTTAATGAGAATCCACTAATCTTGTTTACTGGCTACTAATAGACCAAGTGAATATCTCTTGTGTGGAGAAGAATAAAGGATAACAATGGGGAGGGGGGAGGAAAAGAAAAATAAGGAAAAGAAAAGAACTTGAATTCTATGATAAGAACTTGCCCTCAAAATATTAGCAAAAAATGCCAAAATATAGTCTGAGCAGAATATCCCTGGTGTGACCTCTAGATAAGGCAAGTAAAGGAGACAGAAGCAGAGAAAGGAGGAAGACATTTGCACTTGTACAGAGGGCAGGGAAAGAAGGGGTGGTAATGAGGAATGGAGTGGGCCATTATTTACACCTTTGTCACACTGTCAGTACTCCTGAGTTCACTGTGTCTCAGAGTTTTTCAGGCAGTGTCTGGTATTGGATGGGTTGAGTTTCAGCCTATACCCCAGAGCATGAAACAAAAAAAAAAAAGTAAAGAGATATTACTCCTGCCAGAGTTGGACACAGAGGTCCGTGCCTTTTTCTGTCCCTTGTGTGCAATAAAGAAATTACCCATGATGCTATCTGAGGAAAGCAGAGGGAACATCTTTTCACAATAACTTTGGATAACAGGCTAGAGCCAACACTTCCGGATAGTAAGTTGGAAACAAAGCTTTGTGAGAAAGTTGACACCATCTCAGAGAAAGAGAGGAGAAGCCTGTATTCCCTTAAATTCTCATATCTGTTACAGAAGTGTTATCAGGACTATCTGGGATCATATACTTTGTTTTTAAATGCCCTCCTTCAACAATGTGGTGATACTGTCCAGTGACTCTGTAAAGGTAGATGGAAGAAATGTTAAAAAGTCATGCGGTAGGTGGGCATGTCCAACAATCACATTCAAATTGGAACATTATGAAAGGCTTTGGGGGCCAGGGTGTAAGTTCTGGAGTTTTATATTCTTTAATCTATTTTTTAACGTTTATTTATTTTTGAGAGAGAGAGAGAGAGCACAAGCTGGGTAGGGGTAGAGAAAGAGGGAGACAGAGGATCCAAAGCTTCGAGCTGTTGTTGCAGAGCCAAATGCAGGACTTGGGCCCATGAGCCCCGAAATTATGACCTAAGTGGGAGTCAGATGCTTAACCAACTAAGCCAGCCAGGCATCCCAGTTCTGGAGTTTTAAATCAGTGTCTTACATTACTCAACAACAGTGTACTTTTCACTTACCTACACATATGGAAATATCTTTTGGTACAAATAAAATTGAAGGACCTAGGAACCTCAATTAAATATTGTTAAATTAAATATTACTACATAAACCTCATTTTAGTACTACAAGGTGTCAAAAGGCATGGGCAATCTTGTGCTGCTTAATTTAGACACCTCACCAGCTCCCCTGACTTCACTAAAGCATAGAGAAAAGTTCCTGTATACTGTTGATATCTGCTATCTCATCGTAGGAATAAAGCAATTGTCACGATATTGACTTGAAGAAAGTGAAGGAACTGCTCAGAACCAAAAAGAAGTTGGCCGACAGGATCAGTCATACCCTTGAGATGAGTGAAAATTCATGGGTGGGTGGGGAATGAACTTTGAAAATACCCTGTGAGGTGTCATAGATTTGAATCCAAAAGAAGGGATTTTAAAAAAGGATTCAAACATCTTCATCATGATCCCAGTATTAAATTTTATGTAAACAGGCATGCCTTGATTAAACAGAAACTCACTTGAATAGGAATATTTCTCCAGAAGCCACCTATGAGAAATGTACTTAAAGAATCTTAAGGTCTACATGTAGAGAAAAGAAAGGAATTATCGCTGAGAGAATTAAAATAGAAGATGACTTTCCAGATATCCAGGGCTTCCAACACAATGATATAAACATCCAACTTGCAAACTTAAAAATGAAGCATTTGCATTTGCTTGTTCAAAAATGGAACTGATAATGGTAAAGCAAATGAAAAGAGTCATTTCATCCAGAGATTAGAGCAAATGACTGTCAGCAGGACTTGGCATTCAAAATTCAGAAAAAAAATCAGACCTAAGGGCCTGAAATCTGATTATAATGATTGTTTAGGAGAAGAAATACCTTGGACACCTACATTTCTAATTTACAAATTTAGTAATAATGGATTGCTGTAAAGAAAAAAAAAAAGTCTCCAGAAAATGATGAAACATCCCTTTCATCAGAGAGCCTGGAGATTTAAGAGTCTTCACTTGGTTTTTAAATGAGAACAAAAGTCATAAAAACAGAGCTTAATGTTACAAGATAACATTGTTCAAGATAACATTGGTCATCTCCATTTCCTCTAGAAAAAGATATCAGATCTCAGATGATGTTTCAAAACAGAAACAAGCTTTAATAACAGATGCTATTTTCTCCTTCAACTTCAAACAGGTTTCATAGCCAAATATTATAAACTGGCGAAACCAGTCTGTGGGGACCTGGAAATTGCAATAATAAAAAGGCAATAGAGAGAGTTTTACAATCTAGAACAGTAGCACTGATACATTCATACACTAGAGTACATTAATTCAGATGAGACGGTTTAAAATTCATATAATAAACATTAAACATTAATTCTTAATTGTTTAAAATGTATAATGTAGTATATTACTTATAAAATCTAAATAACTAGGTTACATTTAGTCTAGAATATATGGAATAGAGTCTCTTTATGTAAAAATTTTACTATCTGTTTTAAATGCATATATAAATATGTTTTTATATGTCAGGGTTTATAATATTTGGAATCATAGGAAAGAAGGTTTTCAACCTATTTGTTAGTTTTTGTGCAATGACTTTAAGAAAACAGAAACTATGGGGTACTGGGTGGCTCAGTCAGTTAACCGTCAGATTTCAGCTCAGGTCACGATCTCATGGTTCATGAATTTGAGCTCCATGTTGAGCCCCATGTCAGGCTCCACACTGATAGTGGGATACCTGCATAGGATTCTTTCTCTCCCTCTCTCTCTCCTCCTCCCCCACTCAGGCTTTTTCTCTCTCAAAATAAATAAATAAACTTAACAAAAAAGAAAATAGATATTATTTCTTACTCTTTTGACAAAGGAAGATTGTCTGGATATTACCTATGATGATAAAGTTGCCCTTTTTAAAATATTTTTATTTATTTATTTATTGTTTATTTATTTATTTTGAGAAAGAGAGAGAAAGAGAAAGAGAGGAGAGAGAGGTGAGGATGGGCAGAGAGAGAAGGGGTGGGAGAGAATCCCAAGCATGCTTTGCGCTGTAAGCACAGAGCCACACGTGGAGCTCAAACTCATGAACCATAATATCATGATCTGAGCAGAAACCAGGAGTCAGACACTTACCCAACTGAGCCACCCAGGTGCCCTAGTTGAATTTTTTTGACAGGGGACATATGTAAAGTCACTTTAACAGATTTTAAAAAAACATTTATTTGCATCTTTATCAAGTATTTAAGGAAAGCAAACAAGAGAAATAAGGTGAAAATGTGTATCACCTAATCCATCTCAAATACATTATGTAATAGCCAATTAAGAGACAGCGTACTTGACACATGTTTACACCTATACCCAAAATAAAGGAGGAGGAAGAGTGAAGGACGGGAGGGAAGGAGGAAGAGGGGAAGGAAGAGGATATTATTTGGACAGAGTGCTCAAGAGAGTTGATATGTAAAATCCCTGGTTAAAACGTTAATGTTTCAGAACACCAAATATAGATTATGATATAGAAAGTAAATCCTAAACATAATACATATTAGTGCAAAGTCTGTGTACAGGAGCAATCATTGTTTGAATCTAGAAATCTTCCATGTACCAAGTCAGCAAAAGAGATTCTGGCTTGCTGGGGGAATTCTCTGTTGCATAAACCATTCTATGGGTATACTAATCATGATTTCATGCATTTTTCCTAAACATTTATTTACTTGACACTTGGATGCATTATTTATTTTAAAGTTGCTTTTCTGTTTGCCTTTCAATTTTATAAATGTGATTCTGTTCTAAAGTTCATGTTAACCTTAAGGCACTTCTATCTTTAATTTCCACAATTTAATTAATATGGCTATATGCATGTATGTGTTGAAGGTATGGCTTAAATGTTAATAAAATGTTATTTGTCTGCTTGCTCATGAATCACAATTCAATATTGGCCTCTCAAGTGGTCAAAATCAAATGTGGCTTGTGCCATTTTTTTTCTTTTTGGTCGTGAGTGAAGACAGTGAACTGTGTATTTGACAGTTTTACATACTTGCTACAAATTCATCTAGACCTTGTATGGCCCAGAAGTGCATGTTGAATTAGAATATGTTTTTGTTTGTTGGTTTATTTGTTTCAGTTTAGCTCTACAAAAGACCTATATTTGTGTTTTAATGAATATAATGTATTGTCAAATTGGCATACATTCAAATGCTCATCCCAACAAGTGCCCTCCCCAGTGCCCATCACCCCTTTTCCCCTCTCCCCACACCCCATCCAAATTCAGTTTGTTCTATGTATTTAAGAGTTTCTTGTGGATTGCCTCCCTCCTTCTCTGTTTGTAACTACTTTTTCCCCTTCCCTTCCCCCATGGTCTTCTGTTCAGTTACTCAGGAATCACATATGAGTGAAAACATATGATATCTGACCTCTGACTGACTTACTTCACTTAGCATAATACCTTCCAGGTCCATTCACGTTGCTACAAATGGCATGATTTCATTCTTTCTCATTGCTAAGTAGTATTTCATTGTATATATAAACCACATCTTCTCTATCCATTCATCAGCTGATAGACATTTAGGCCAAATATTTGTATTCAATCATAATCTATAAGAAACATTTTTTTCTGTTAACCACTATATTATCTCATAACTACAAAAATCCATCTTATTTTTTGTTAGTTTTTGGTTTGGGAGGGAGTTTTATAACAATGACCACAATAAACTTCATGCTTTGCATATTGTAATGACTATCCTATAGCCCCTATGGCTCAACACATATCTTATGAACTTGAAAATTTTGAGCTCAGTAGTTATATTTGTGTTGTTATATGTAAGATTTAAGAAAAATAGGGCGGCTGGGTGGCTTAGTCGGTTAGGCGTCCGACTTTCGCTTGGGTCATGATCTCGCGGTTCGTGGGTTCGAGCCCCGCGTCGGGCTCTGTGCTGACTGCCAGCTCAGAGCCTGGAGCCTGTTTCAGTCTGTGACTCCCTCTCTCTCTGACCCTCCCCTGCTCACGCTCTCTCTCTCTCTCTCTCTCCTAGAAATAAATAAAACATTGGGAAAAATATATTACTTCTATTTTTGGTTTAAAATAATGTATATCTATATTAAATTTAAAAAGGTATAGACTTTAGAAAGCATTTTGTTGTATCCTCTATAGACTTTTTAAATACTGTAATGAGTGTTACAAAAAAGCTGACATAATAAGGTAATCAACTAAAATAAAAAGCTATGTAGCTAGTTTACAGTTTCATTTAAAAGCCACCTAAAACAAGGAAAGAAATGGGGAAATGCAAAAGTTAACAAAGAACTATGTGCAATGGAAGCAGTAGATATAATAATTGATGCTGTAGAAAATGGAATCAGGAATGTGGAGGGAAAAAATAGAGATAATTTCCTAAAGTGCTTAAAGAAAAAAAGACATGAAAATTGTATCAGTAATAAAGACAGAAAATGGCAATTTGAATAGATAATTGGCGTTTTTAACAATCATCAAATCTGTGGTGGAGAAATACTTTGCTGACTTTGTATGATCCATGATTTCAGATCCGTAGGTCTTTTAGAGTCTGAATATTTGGTCATAATCTCACAGGAAATGAATACTCAGATATAGGTTAGGGGACACATACCCTTCTGTGACATTACACACACACACACACACACACACACACACACACACACACAGCCAAAACAGGAATATTTTGATTTGCTAATAATTTAAGATTTTACGACAGTGCAACAATGGTTTTCTCCGTTATTCTGTTTTTATCCAGTTTTGTCATTAGGTATACATGACCATTATAAAAGAGTGTAAATTCCCATCGTTTTCCAAGTTCTCAAATACTTTCTCTGAGATTGGAATTATCTATCACTAGAAGTGTTAGAAATTTCCCATTAAATACCATAGGGCTTCTACCATTCCTGAGAGCAAATCTTCAACAACCATTTTTATTTTTTCTGAGGTTATTGTACGAGTCAGATTTCTTACTTTTTCCAGGGTCAATATTGGCAATATAGTTTTCTTCAAAATTGTTTGAGCTTAAAAATGTTTTGATATAAAGTTGTATATACGGTTCTCTGGAAATGTTATTTTAATCTCCTCTAGACCTGCAGCCATGACCTTTTTCTCATTCCACATATATTTGCCCGTTGTGCCACCGCTCTTGAGTTAGCTCTTGATCATATTTGCCAAAGACTTGCCTATATTTATTGATCTTTTCAAAGAACAGCTTTTCTCTTTATTGGTCAGTTCTGTTCTTTTTATTTGCTTGTTTGCTATTTCATTAATGTCTAGTTTTAGAATTAAGTCCTTCTCTTCCACTGTTTAGAAATTTATTTCATTGTTTTTCACTATATTTTTGAATTAGGGGTTTAGTTTATTTCTTTCTACTCTTCTTATGATCTAATAATTATATTTAAAGCTATGTTCTCCTCTGCCACTTTGATTCTTTAGTTTTATATAAAGTCTCTCCCATAGAATATGGAGAAAGGAAAGCATAGTGATTCCATGCTTGAACTTTGGAAATAAACTCCTTGAGTTTACATCCTAGCTCTGTTACCCATTACCTCGGTGAAATTTGGTCCATTATTTAATGGACCTGTGTCTTCATGTGTCTTTAAGTGGGATTAATAAGTATACTAATCTCAGAGGGTTTGGAAGGAGAACTAAATATTTGAGTGTAACTGACACATTTAAAATAGCACCTATACACTACAAGCACACAATGAATAGTAGGTATTATTTCTGATGTTGGTATGGTCATAGAGATCTAAGTAGTTAGTGATCTGTATTTTATCTATAAACCCAGTTATTTAGAAGTATAAATCAGATTTTAAAAGTTTATTTTTCATGATTGGAAGACATTTTGTCTATTTTTAAAATTATTGCTTTATGATCACTGAAGTTGACTTGTATTTTATCAACTTTTTGGACATGTTTCTGAGTCTTCTCTTAAACACAGCCACTTTTTGTGAATCCTACATCATACCTGTTTAAAAGGAATTTGCACCTTTTATGTTGTTTTAAGGATCTGCTGAGGCAAATAACACATTGCTTACTCCCTAGTACACATTGTGAAAGGTAGAATGTAAGAAGTTTTAGAAAAGGTAAGACCTAATCACTTCAGGGTCTCTTCTATTTTGGCTTCAATTGGCTTCAGGTATCATTTATAGTAGTAATTTCCTATTAGTATCCTGGCTGAGGTTTACCTCTTCAATTTTATTTGTTGTCTAACTTTCAGAAACTAGTCATAACTTCTGGTCCAGTGACAGAGCCCGTGTATCTTGGGTAAGTTTATTTTCTTGTCACTTAAGTGTTATATTGTTTCTAGAGATTTAATACAGGAGAGTAAGAATGAAGTATGTGATCAGCTCACTATCTTGAGACAGAAGTTATAATAAGTATCATTTAAATGCAACACATTTAAGTAGAAATTAGACAGAAAAATACAAAAACCGAAGGTTTTCTTAGCACACCATAAATGTATATAATACTAACCTCAAAAGAGAATTTGAGTTAGAAACATTAAACAAAACATTATGGGTAAATTTTTATTTTCATGGTATGATTAAATGCATTTTAACTGTCGTAAAATATATTCTCCAAATTTATTTTTAAAAAATTTTAAATGTTTTATTTATTTCTGAGAGAGAAAGAGAGAGACAGTGTAAGCAGGGGAGGATCAGAGAGAGAGACACACACAGAATCTGAAGCAGGCTTCAGGCTCTGAGCTGTCATCACAGAGCCCAACACGGAGCTTGAACTCATGAACTGTGAGATCATGACCTGAGCCGAAGTCAGATGCTTAACTGACTGAGCCACCCAGGCACCCCTATTCTCTAAATTTAAAAGAACCAAACACATAAGAGAAAAATGTTCAAAATATAAAGGGATGGTGACAGAAATGTTTATATTGATAGACTTTGCAGGGACTAAGAGATCAAGTTGGTTAAAAAACAGAATATAAAGTATTTAAGATAATGAGTTATAAAAGAGCTTTCATGTGTATTTATTAATCTTTGATTTTTTACAAAATTGATTATATCTTTGCAAGCCTCCATTACATAATTATAAAAGTTGATCATATATAGTGCCACAAAAAGTGAATGCATTTGTAAAAGCAAAACTTGAACAGCCAATGGTATTGGACAAAACTAAAAAATAAAGTATATTAATACAAATTATTTAGTAGCAGCTATTGATGACAAATTTTACTACCTCTCTCCTCAAATATCACTTTTTGAAGTACGAAATAAATGATTTACTATATTATTATTTTATTATTTTTACTTGACCTGCAAGTAGTTTTTTAAATCAATCTGACAAATTTTTAACCCTGTATTATTTATCTACTTATGATTAAGTAAGTAGTGTCTAATTTGCCCAATGGGATCAGTGATCATTTTACTTGTTACCTCAGGAATCGAATACAAAAACCTGAGTTAGTATAGGATTTTATATTGAGTCCAGTTACTTTTTGTTTTACTTGTAGTTCAGCACCCTGTAGGGTTGTCTAGTTTGCCCACTCTATCTTCCTCTTCTGAATATCAGAAATCACAATCATTAGTGTGTTTTAAATTCTATTTACCACTTCCTCTTTAGAGCATGCGTGACTCATCAATATTAACTGTTAGCAGTTACACATACTATTTTAAAGAACTCCGTTACATATGCATTTGTGGACATTTTAACAGATAATTGAGGAGTCTCTGATCTGTCCCTTTTCTCTGTCATAATCCAGAGTGACCAATCTATTATTTGACCAGCAAAGAGGCAGCCCAGCATGACAGCAGTTAAACACAGTCTTTGGAATAAGAATGAGTAACTGAATATGAATGTTAGTTCCCTGTTAGTTCTTGGGAAAGTTATTGAACTTATGAAGATCCAGAATCCAAGTACAAATTGCAAACAAACCCGTAACTTCTTGGTAATACAGTGCATAGATTGTACAGGTTAATATACATAAAATCCTTAATAAGTGACTAGCATATAATAAATTTTAAGAAAAATTAGCTACTAGCACTCAGGAGTCATATTAGTTTCAAATATTTTCTAAATAATATACTCATTTATATATATATATACACATATATATATACACACACACAAAATGTGTGCATGTGTATATATATATATGTGTATATATATACATATATATATATAAATCTATGGAATGAATAAATCAGTTTACTTTTTACTGCAATTTATGTTTTATCTTTTACTATGAGGAGTAAAATATAGAACGGTGGTTTTTAAATTTTTTAAAAAATTTTTAATGTTTACTTATTTTTTGAGATAGAGACAGAGCATGAGTGGGGGAGGGACAGAGAGAGGGAGACACAGAATATGAAGCAGATTCCAGACTGTGAGCTGTCAGCACAGAGCCAGATGAGGGTTTGAACTCACAGACCACAAGATCATGACCTGAGCTGAAGTTGGACACTTATCTGACTGAGACACCCAGGCAACCGAGAACTGTGGTTCTTAAACCAGAAGTCGCTACTTATAATTGGATCCTCATGGTCAGAATATATCCTCCCATTTATGCTTCTTTATTTTTTGAGCATTTCTAATTATAGCATTTCCTATCTCCTCTTCTGAGTTCAGGCTCCATTTCTGAAAAAGAAGAAGCAAAAAAAAAAAAGTTTTCATAATACTAATTCCCTTTTCAAATATGTATGGATATGATAAACTTCTATGAGTGTGCTGGTGTGTGGCAGTGTGTGTTTACATGCATGTGGTAACAATACCACATTAGGGAATGCCTGGGTGGCTCAGTTGGTTAAGTGTCCAACCTTTGATTTTGGCTCAGGTCATGATCTCACAGTTGGTGGATTTGAGCCCTATATCTGGCTCTGTGCTGACAGTGTGGAGCCTGCTTGAAGTTCTCTCTCTCTCTCTCTCTGCCCCTCCCCTGTTTGCTCCTGTATGCTCTCTACCTCAAAAATAAATACAAAAACTTAAAAAAATACTTATCGATATAAAAATACTTTAGACTTATTAGGTGTAAGGGGTGCTCTGTGGGTTAAAATACCTGGAAATGTTAATTGGACCTCTCCATACTAAACCAGTATTTAAAACCTGAATTGGCATTTTATTTTTAACAACTAAATCATCTGTTCATACAAGTAACAGTGTTTGTTGATTTGTCTTATAGAAATAATCAATTTCATAAAAAATTGACTGATTTAGTAGATACTTTGGTATCACATAAAGCCTGAAGCTGACTGCAAATGGTTAATGCTTTACCTAAAAATAAACAATGTCTCTACTTTTCAGGAGTGGAGTCAGTTGTGATTCATTTCCTTTGCTAATGCTCTAATTGTTACCTTGGTAAGAAATTTTCATCCATTGTTTTTCACAGAACCCTTGTTGGGTTCTCAGGGCACATATTTAACTAAAACTAAAAATGATATTATAGTCCGTATTCACTAAATACTTTTAAAATGTAAGATTAAAAGGTAACAATGTAAAAGACAAAAATACCAAACCATTCTTGGGAAATAATACGGGACAATTTTGTGCATGGTTAACCAAAATAAATACATATGAAAACATTTGATTTGGGTATTATCAGTCAGGGCTCCATCAGAGCAGCAGAACCACTAGATGATAATAGACGACTCTTCTGTCTATGTCTGGTGCTTGGGATCAAAGTCTGCAAGGTATGCAGCTAGGAAAAGAAAATGGATATCAAGTAAAGGAAAGTAGGTACAAGCTGCAGGCTATGAGGCTGAACCAGAATACACAAGCTTAGACCCAAAATCTCTTTTGTCTCTGACCATTCTGAAGCCTGCAGCTTTGAAGACGCTGATGATGGGGTGGTCTGCAGGAGAAGGTAGCAAGCACCCTTCATCTCAGATAAACAACCCTGCTGATTGGGAATGGGAGAAGTTGAAAGCGAAAATCTGGCCAGATTGGTAGGGCTTGGCGTTTTCAGTTTCTAGAGCTGCCTTAACAAAGTAGCACAAAATAGGTGGTTTACCACCACAGAAATTTATTATCTCACAGTTTTGGAGGCTAAGAGTTCAAAATCAAGGTGCCAGCAGGGACATGCTCGTTCTGGATTCTCTAGAAGAGGAAACTTTTCTTGCTTCTCCTCCCTTCCTTGGAGTTCATTGACTTGTGACTGTATCACTCTAGCCTTTGCCTCCATTTTCACATCTTTCTGCCCTCATGTCTTGTGAGGACATCAGTATTATTGAATAGAACCCATGCTAATCCAGTATGTCCTCATATTAATTTAATTTTATCTACAAGGACCCTATTTCCAAGTAAGTCATACTGTAGATAGCTGTCTGGAAGACACAATTCTACCTACATACCTGGCTTCTTCCTGACACTGAGAAGCTAAGAGAACAAATAAACCAACAATATGTTAGTTACAACAGTGTCTCCAACCTCTTGAGTGTAAAGGGGTAGGACTGAATCTCCATTTTTTTCCATTCAAATCTTATGTAAAATGTAGAAGTTGGAATGGCCCAATTCCAACTCAGAATTGTGTACACTTTCCCCACCAACCTGCAGTCACACCTTTGTCATCTACCGATTGTGNCCTCTGCCAACCTCTGAAAAACTCCCTGATTATTTCCTGGTGGTAGTAGTTCTGGATTCTTTACTCTGAAGATTTATTTTTTAGGAATCCCAGCTCTACATGGAGTATGTCCTTTAGGAGTCCCTACTTTGGAAGACCCAAGGCTTTGACTTCCATTCTGTCTGACACTCAAGGCCATTAAAACAGAATGTTTGCCTATCCATCAATTGGTAAATACTTTAGGGGAAAAGTGACTTCAGGATTCTGGTTACCTCTCTTGGTTTCTAATTCCCTTAAATGGATTTACTGTCTTGCTGGATCTATAATTATCTAAATTATTTTAAAATAATAATATCTAACTCTTTTGACATTTTCAGCAGAATGATTCCTCCAAATATAATATAGCCCACCATTTTCCTAGAAATAGAAGTCCCACTCTTTTTTTAATGCTAGACAGCATGATTTTAATGTCTATATGAATATACACATATAAAAAATTCTAGTGATGTTTCAATAAAGAAGAAAAGGATTAGACCAACAACCTGTTAAAATGAGTGAAAGATATGAGTGGGAGAGTCACAGTTGAGAAATCGCGAAAGGCTAATAAACATATAAAAGGAAGAGCATAGACAATTAGCAAGCCTAGTGAGCCTCATCTCAACTTGAAGTAGGACACATAAGAGAAACACAGAGCCAGACCTTGTGTTCAGTGATTTCTTCCTGAGAGGATATTTAAGCTGCTTTTTAGCATTTTTATCCTAAGAACACCATATTCAACTCATAAATTAATGATTTAAGTGCCACATGTTTAAAACATTACATTCTTATGTTCTGTTCTTCCATGCCTCTTTTTCTCTGAGAATGTTGCTCACATTGCACACAAAACTTTGTCCTTCGGGCCATTTCACAACCACCTCATTTTGCATCTGTATTTCCAGAAGATGTTAAAGCACAATCCATATACACTAGTATTTTTTAAATGATCATCAATAACTTGTTTTTAGAAAATAATCTATTTGACCTAACAGCTTTTTTTTTTATCCAATGATGGAAAAATTACAGAATAGCCAGAGGAAGATTTTAATTTCTCTTCCTGGAAAATACAGACATGGATTAAACTGATTTATGAACTAAATTAATATATTTGGGTGCAGTTCAAGACCAATTGTTACACTGACTTTTATATAACAATTTGATATGCTAGCAAATTCTTTTAAAAGCTTTTCTCAATTTCTTTTTCAAAATAAAACCAATTTCAAAACACAGATACACAATTCAAATATCACATAATTTAAACAATAGCCTACCCAAATTTTGTTACCTGGGGCTACCACATTTTAGGGTCTACCACTAGTCTCATTATTCATATATCATAATTGCTAATTCCATTTCAAGCAGAATGGAGAAAAATTCCAGTAAAGGGCTGGTGATTTTTTAAACTTTTAAATTCTTTTACTTCATTAAAAGAAGTAAAGAAAAAAGTAAAAAAGACATACTTCTTCTTTAAAGAGACTTTGATTTTTACACTGTTTGTCCATTAGCACATTTGCAATTAAGAGAAAATCAATATTACCCTTTATTCTAATTACCAACAAAAATATTTTTCTCTCTGGGTCTTTCTCCATTTGCAAAATAGAGAATTTCTCTAGATCTCTAAAAGTTTTAAATTGAAAATTGAAAACCACTAAAACATAATGGTGTAAATGATGAAAATTAATATTTAGTTGTTTACTCCTTCTATCCCATGTATTCTTAACAGCTATTAATAATCACCACATATAAAGTATCTTCTGCTAGCCACCAATTAATTTCATTTCTTCAGAAACAACAAAGGCTAGTCCCTAGGAGGATTAGATTTTGCTTTTTATCTTTCACCATCCCTTTACTCATTCCTCTCATCTGGGACAACAGTGTGTAGTGGTACCAGCAGGGGGAGCAGCAGCCATCTTTGATGAAACCACACAATATGGAGGGCAGAATGGAAAGATAAACTAGGCCTGGTTTTAGATGATGTTTTGGGCATTTCCACCAGCCTTGAACTCCAGCTCCAGCATTTTTGTTCCATAAAATATATAACCCTATTTAAGTCATTTTTTGTCAAGTTTTCTGCTACTCTTAGTATAATGCAATGCACACATCAAAACAACACTCTGAGCTATGTAATAATATCCCATAGTTAGGAAGTAGGAGGGGGAGCTAGGATTTGAAGCTTCTTTTATAGCTCTAAATCCCATAATCCCATTCTTTTTTCACTCACTTATTATAGTCTTACATACCTTAACAATTTTTTGTTAGTGACTTAAATGCAGAGATAGATGACTCAGTCATCAGATTTGCAGTTTCTAAAATATTGAATGATAGCTAATATACCACAGTCTGAGACTACAACTGTCTTGACATATTGGATTTCTCGTGTCAAGCTTTTTATCATTGATTGAATTTATATTCAAATAATTCATGGTTTGATAAGTCTATCAGACTCTAAGTAGAGATATTGAGTAGATAGTTGAAGGGACCTATTGAGGAACTTCTTCTTTTGTGATTATGGAAGCAAAGGTGTTTCCTGAAAGACCTGTTTTTCTTGATACTTTGCCTTAAACAAATAAGCTACTGACCCCTGCCCACAAAGAAGTAACTTCACCCTTTTTATGCTAAAAACATTGTCTGGTATGCTGAAGATGCCTTCTTTCCCTATAGTATAAGCATCTAAATCACCTACCTCAATCACTATTGATAAAGGTTATGCAGGAGTCTTCTACAAATCTATGTTCCAGGAAATTCTTACATATCAAAGAAGTTTGTCATCAGAAATCATTATCTAAGGCAAATGCCACTTCTGTGCCATCCCCCAAACACTTAATTATAAAATAAAGTTGAGCCCCAGTCAGAGCAGAGATGCCTGCTTGGTGACCAGAAAGACTCTTGTGGCCTCTCTCACCCTTCCCTCGCTGATACCGTCCATCCTTCAGGGTCCCCTAGACCCCCACCAGAGCAGGCCTCTGACACAGGGGTGTAGCAAGAATATCTATTTTAGAATGTATTCTATAGGGGCACCTGGGTGGCTCAGTTGGTTAAGTGTCTGACTTCAGCTCAGGTCATGATTTCATCGTTTGTGAATTTGGGCCCAGCATCAGGCTCTGAGCTGATAGCTTGGATCCTGGAGCCTGCTTCAGATTCTATGTCTCACTCTCTCTCTGCCCCACCCCCCCCACTCACACTCTGTCTCTCTCTCTGTCGCCCCAAAATAAATAAACATTAAAAATATTTTAAATGCATTCTATAAATTATTTTTATATTTTTTGTACTCAGATGTGCTGCTACACAACAGTTCTTTGATGGAAACAATTGCTTGAGTATTTATGACAACTTTTTGACTCATACACTTAATTTTTTCATGGACTTTAGTTTTAATTCAATTAGCTAAAACATAAATTCACCATCAACAGAAATTCCTCTACACAGTAACAACAATAAAAATAATCCTATACTTCATCATGTTGCTTTCTAAGACATTTCCAGAAATTAAATATCACAGAGAACTGATTGGCCAAATCAACTTTTTGATATATCACTGACTTTATACTATGAGATTTCAACCTGAAGTATAAAAGTGGTTAAATGAGCATCCAGCTTGTTACTGACATGATTCACTGGAGTATTTGTTACTCAAAGAATTTAATTAGTGGCTAGCAGCTGAAAGAAGCACCTGCTGAGGACAATGCAGATATGTAAAACAGCTGATTACTAACAACAATGGCAATAGCTAAACCATCAGAAACTTCACTCCAGTTCTTCAAGTCCCAAGTTGCACAGGCAACATTAAGAAGGCCATAGATACCTGAACGTACAGGGGGGTACATTACAGGAAAGGAACTCCAAGGTTAGTGAACACAGGTTGCTATAAAAGGCAGTAAATATACTTGTCCTTTGCTCCAAAGGAAGAGAAGACACTATCATTTTCCTCCAGGACTGTGAGCAAACCTACGCTTTGCTATAAAGGAAGTTCCTATCTCTCTCTTCCAAGGCTACTGACCAAACAAATGTCCTTGAAATAGTAATCCAGAACACAGGGCAATCAATGCCTCACCCACAAAACATGTGGTAATGCAAGAGACCTTTGGAGAATGATCTCCAATACTTATCTATTCTAAACCAGTCCTTCCACTAACCCCAGGTCCAATTCCTTCTCAATTATTTGAGAACTTTTTCCTTCTCACTCCTACATCAATCGTTTTTCACTATATTATACCCTTTAGGCAAATAATTGCACGTTTCTTTTTCACATCCCATTTCTCTATATGCTTGTAGAGCAAACTCTTTTGCCCCTCAAACTTTCTTCCTTTGTTCTAACATATCAGATTTTTGTTCATAGAATTCCCCTAAAATTTCCCTTGTTAAGATCACCAATAACTAAGATGGTCACATCATTTTTTTGACATGATAACACCTAGAATGAAAGAAACATTACTGTAAATTAAACCAAGATAATAGGTACAAATTGAAATTGGGAGCACCACACACACACACACACACACACACACACACACACGAGGATAGTTGGTCATCCTGTCAAAATTCTTCACAGGGTTAAATCCAATGGTCATTTTTTAAAATCTTACTTGACAAATTACCAGTATTTGATCACCAAAGATCATATAGTTTCATCAGCTTTTTTTCTGAATATTGTAGTTTAGATTGTTCCTGATTGTTCCTTCTCTGTATACTTTGCTCTTATCAGCAACATTACAATGGAAGTCTAGGCTTCAATCATTAATCCAATTGCCTTTTCTATTTTTCTCTTTTCTTATGTGATCTTACCCAGTCTCATGGTTTTAAATACTATTTACATGTCATGGATGAACAAATTTGTATTTTCAGGGCAGATCTCTCTTTGGAATTTCAGATGACTACATTCAACTATCTACTCAATATCTCTACTTAGAGTCTGATAGACTTATCAAACCATGAATTATTTGAATATAAATTCAATCAATGATAAAAAGCTTGACACGAGAAATCCAATATGTCAAGACAGTTGTAGTCTCAGACTGTGGTATATTAGCTATCATTCAATATTTTAGAAACTGCAAATCTGATGACTGAGTCATCTATCTCTGCATTTAAGTCACTAACAAAAAATTGTTAAGGTATGTAAGACTATAATAAGTGAGTGAAAAAAGAATGGGATTATGGGATTTAGAGCTATAAAAGAAGCTTCAAATCCTAGCTCCCCCTCCTACTTCCTAACTATGGGATATTATTACATAGCTCAGAGTGTTGTTTTGATGTGTGCATTGCATTATACTAAGAGTAGCAGAAAACTTGACAAAAAATGACTTAAATAGGGTTATATATTTTATGGAACAAAAATGCTGGAGCTGGAGTTCAAGGCTGGTGGAAATGCCCAAAACATCATCTAAAACCAGGCCTAGTTTATCTTTCCATTCTGCCCTCCATATTGTGTGGTTTCATCAAAGATGGCTGCTGCTCCCCCTGCTGGTACCACTACACACTGTTGTCCCAGATGAGAGGAATGAGTAAAGGAATGGTGAAAGACAAAAAGCAAAATCTAATCCTCCTAGGGACTAGCCTTTGTTATTTCTGAAGTTAAATTTCTGAAAGGGAAACTTCTCCAAACAACTTTCATCTCTACATTGACCAAAACTGTGCACATGACCATGACTAGATGCAACAAAGCCTGCTGATTCTGGAATTTTAAATGGAAACCGTGGAAACTTGAACAAAATTGGAGTTATTTTAGTAAAAAAGAAAAAAAAAGAAAAAAGAAGAAATTGGTTTTCAACTAGCAGGCCTGTCAAAAGGATTAATTGAGATAATGTAAGCAAATGCACCCAGCACATTTCTTGATATATGGTACATAGCTCAGTATATATAGGTCCTATTTCTGGTAAACATTCGTTGAATATAGTTCTTCTGCTATTTTTATGCATTTATGCCAATGCTGTCTTTAGCCAGTCTGTGTTTTATGATTTTATTAGCAAGAATATTGTAGGAGATTTGGATCCAAAACTTTGTTCAAACCTATCTTTCAAGAGAAGAAATTCCTGGTGGAAGGAGCTAATTGCCTGATACAAAGGATAACAGATAGTAATAAATGTCAAGGTGAATGATAGGACATCAACTGAGAACAAAAGGGGGCTCTGGGAAGTCTCAACCATTAACATGATCTAAGATGTGAAAGTAAATGAGCCAAGAATTTTAGTTCCTTCCTCTCTCTACTTTGTGCTAATTCTATCCGTGTACAGTTCTTCTGTTCTCCACATGCTCACTAGGAGACTGAAATTTCCAACCAAATTTAATAAAAGCTTTTCAATGTAGTGAGCCCCTCGCAGTTAGGTGATTTTAAAATGCAACACATTTTCATCATGGAAAGCACTCTTTCTTCCAACCTTCAACTGAGAGTTTGATAAAGTTTTCCTCGGCCTAAACTTGTAGTTTTTGTGCTTGTTATCTTTCAGCACAGCTTGGTCAATCACAAAGGCTCCCACTCCCTGAACAAAATTATACAACCATGGCAACTGCCCTTTGAAAAGGAAATATTGCCATAGGGGGAGGCAGCCAACTCACCCAGGCTCAGCTAGTCCAGAAGTGCGAAGCAGCTGCAAAGAATATCGGAAGGGAGATGGCTGGGACTTAGGGCATTTTGAGAAATTAATTTGAGAGGCTTTCACTTTCTTCACGGACCCCTCTAGTTGAATACCACTTTTCCTAGCATGGAGCTCCTGCCTGTGGAATTTGCTGTGGCAGGGGGTCAGCACATCCAATATATGACTGGATTTCAAAACAAGCTGACTATATGGTATGGACAAAAATAGCACCACCACCTGTTTGGCAGGACAGGGGAAAGCATCATGAGCTCTGGGGTTAAAACATAATCACAGCAGGTGCCAACCTAAGTAGTTTTTCCTTAATCTATGGTGTTTTATAGTGGAAACACCACTGAAAGACTGTCCTTCACCCTGAAATATGAGGTTTGGATACTTTCAGTATGTACACATTGAATATAATACATCAGTATTTACTCCCTCAAAAAGAAAAATAAATCCAAGAGAAAAATGATTTTGACATTTTTAATCTCTTATGGAGTTTCTGTCAAATATTTTCTAAATAAAACCTTAATGGATAGGCCAAAGTTTGTTTCTTCCTACTCTTTTTACCATCAGTAAAAATAACCTCATTAATTTTGGCACTTGAGAAACATTATTAGGTATTTAACTCATTTTATGTAAGACTTGTCCTAAGAAATTGTATATAAAATAATTGTAAAGGAAATTATGGCTTAAAGAAATAACATTTTGATTTCTCTTATAAAGCAAAGACTCTCTCCCTAATTTATATTTTTGTTGATAGAGTCAGACTTTCATTATATGTGTGTATGTGTGTGTACATCTACACAAACATGTGTAGAGGTGGGCTTATATTATTTATTTGATATATCTTATATATACATATATTTATGCTTATTTGTATAAACAATAAAGAATTAACATATGAGTCATGAAAAGCATATGTGTGTATATATTAAATAAAAGCACTATAATACAATTTTGTGAAACTATTAACATGCTTTTAATTTGTTTTGAAATTTTCCATTTTTTTCTAAATTAGTTTCAGAAAACATTGACCAGAGTTTTTAAAAATTAGTTTACATAGAAGTTTTATTACTCCAACATTCATGTAAGCTTGTAATTTAGACTTAGTTAACCAAATCTCTTCTCATTTGTGCATTCATGGAATTATATATATGTATTGGAGGATAAAAACAATGATCGGAAACCTTGTAGAACCTCTAGAATGGCCATAATGTACACATGCCTGTACTTATTTTTATTGACAAAGTAGAATGATTACTTTCTGAGCAATTTGTTTCAGACACTAAGTTAGTTGCTTTATGTACATTGTCTTAATTTAATGTTAGTATTTTAATTTGGTATACCTCTCATAACATTCTTTTTACACAGACCTCTATCCATTTAAAAAATAAGGAAACACACCTTTGAAGAGGACAATTAGCCTGCCCACAGCACGCCATAAAGGGAATTAAAGCTAATGCTTAGCTTTGTGAATTTGGATTTATTTTTTTTTTAGGGTAAAATATATCAGTATTGCTCAGAAGTATTATAAAATCAAGGCTGTATTTATATAAATAGAATATTAGATCATCTTTGCAATAGATTAACCCAGAGATTACAAATACTATCATTGGAGGTAGTATCTGAAATACATCAAAGTCAAGAGTGTCCAGGAGAGTAAAGCATGTGTAAGCAAGTTAAAATTATCTTGAAATGATAATTTATTATTCTTTTCTATACTTCCATACTGTCTGGTAATTTTCAGTATTTACTCCTTCAAAAAGAGGAGTCTTTTTGTTAGTCACAGTCATCCACATTTCTGACATCAACTGAGATTATTATGGTAAAATTACAAGGAAGAATAAAAAGTTAATACTTAGTTTTTGACCTCCAAAATAAAATTATCAAGCCCTGAGGGGAAACAGTGGTTTTGAAAGCTAAAACTTCATTTAAAAATATTATATTTTGGACATTCAAAAGGTATAAGGAATAATAAAACTATGTAGTCAGCACTCAGCATAACAAATAAAAGTGGTCCCTTTGTATCTCTCTCCAACCAATCACATTTTCTTTCATCTCCTGTATCTGAATTTAGTCAAGAATTATTTTCATGCATTTTCCACTTACTAATATAATCACAGAGTTCAAAATTAAGTGTATAAATAGTATATAGTTAAAATTTATTCCTATCCTTGCCTTCATTTTGCATGTCTTCTATTTTCTTATTCCCTCTCAAGCAACACCATTTTATTTTTATATGGCTTTCCAGAATTTGATTATAACATACATTTCTCTAAACATTTCTCACATGTGTATGTCTTTCTACAAAGAAATATAGTACCATTCTGTTTGTTTTTGTTTTTTTTAAGTTTTTAATTTTATTTAAGTCCAAGTTAGTTAACACATAGTGCAATAATGATTTCAGGAGTATAATTTAGGGATTCATCACTTACATTTAACACCCAGTGCTCATCCCAACAAGTGTCCATCTTAACGCCCATCACCCATTTAGCCCATTCTCTCACCTACCTCCCCCCCCCCTGCAAAATCCTCAGTTTTTTCTCTATATTTAAGAATCTTTTATGGTTTGCCTCCCTCTCTCCTTTTATCTTACTTTTCCTTCCCTTCCCCTAACTATTTTGTTTCTTAAATTTCACATATGAGTGAAGTCATATAATATTTATCTTTCTCCGACTTGTTTTGCTTAGCATAATACACTTTAATTCCATCCATATTGTTGCAAATGGCAAGATACTATTCATTTCAATCACTGAGTAATACTTCAGTATATATATACTATTTATATTATATATATATTTATATATAATCTTTATCTATTTGGGATCTTTCAATGATTTGGCTATTGCTGCTACAACCATTTAATCATTGGGGTGCATGTGTCCCTTAGAATCAGCATTTTTGTGGGGCGCCTGGGTGGCTTAGTCGGTTAAGCGTCCGACTTTCGCTTAGGTCATGATCTCGCGGTTCGTGGGTTCGAGCCCCGCGTCGGGCTCTGTGCTGACTGCCAGCTCAGAGCCTGGAGCCTGTTTCAGTCTGTGACTCCCTCTCTCTCTGACCCTCCCCTGCTCATGCTGTCTCTCTCTCTCTCTACTAGAAATAAATAAAACATTTAAAAAAAAAAGTATGTTAGAATCAGCATTTTTGTATCCTTTGGATAAATACCTAGTAGTGCAATTGCTTGGTCATAGCGTTGTTCTATTTTTTATTCTTTGGAGAAACTTCCATACATTTTCCCAGAATGGCTGCACTAGTTTGCACTCCCATCAGCAGTGCAAAAGCCTCAGCAATCAGACAACAAAAAGAAATAAAAGGCATTCAAATTGGCAAGGAAGATGGGGCTCCTGGGTGGCTCAGTTGGTTAAGCATCCCACTTCAGCTCAGGTCATGATCTTGAGGTTTTCGAGTTTGAGCCCTGTGTTGGGCTATGTGCTGATAGCTCAGAACCTAGAAATTGCTTCTGATTCTGTGTCTCCCTCTCTCTCTGCCCCTCCCCCACTCGTGCTCTACCTCTCTCTCAAAAATAAACATTAAAAACATTGAAATTGGCAAGGAAGAAGTCAACCTTCCACTCTTTGCAGACGACGTGATACTCTATGTGAAAACCCAAAAGACTCCACCAAAAAAACTGCTAGAACTGGTACATGAATTCAGCAAAGTCGCAGAATATAAAATTAATCAGAAATGTGTGGCATTTCTACATACCAATAATGAAGCAGCAGAAAGAGAAATCAAGGAATCAATCCCATTTACAGTCACACTGAAAACCACAAAATACCTAGGGATAAACTTAACCAAAGAGCTAACAAGATCTATACACTGAAAACTATAGAAAGCTTATGAAAGAAATTGAAGACTTAAAGAAATGGAAGAACATTGTGTGCTCATGGATTTGAAGAATGAATGAATGAATAAATGAATAAGTAAGTAAGTAAATAAATAAAATGNGAGGCTGGCGTCTTTTTCTGTTGGCTAGCCTTCTGTGTCTGTGCACAGCGAACTCTGTTATCGGTCTCTCTCTCTGTGTATGTCTGTGTCGAATTGTCGATTTTCTCTGTTNATACCACCCAAAGCAATCTAAATATTCAATGCAATCCCTATCAAAATTACACTAACTTCTTCACAGCGCTAGAACAAACCATCCTAAAATTTGTTAAGGATTTACAAATTTGAAAAGACCCCAAATAGCCAAAGCAATCTTGAAAAAGGAAACCAAAGCAGGAGGCATCACAATCCCAACTTCAAGCTGTGTTACAAAGCTGTAATCATAATGACAGTATGGTACTGTCACAAAAACAGACACATAGATCAATGGAACAAACAGAGAAACCAGAAATGGATCGACAAATGTATCTTCAACTAATCTTTTTTTTAAGGTTTTTGTTTTGATTTTTATTATTTTTCAGAGAGAGAGAGAGAGAGAGAGAGCACAAGCAGAGGAGAGGCAGAGAGAGGGAGATACAGAATCCGAAGCAGGCTCCAGGTTCTGAGCTGTCAGCACAGAGCCTGACACGAGGCTCGAACCCACGGACTGTGGGATCATGACCTGAGCTGAAGTCAGCCGCTTAACTGACTGAGCCACCAGGATGCCCCATGGTCAACAAATCTTTGACAAAGCAGGAAAGAATATCCAATGGAAAAGACAGTCTTTTCAGCGAATAGTGTTGGGAAAACTGGAGAGTGACATGCAGAAGAATGAACCTGGGCCACTTTCTTACACCACACACAAAAATAAAATCAAAATGAATGAAAGATCTAAATGTAAGACAGAAAACCATAAAAATCCTAGAAGAGAAAACAGGCAACAACCTCTTTGACCTTGCCTGCAGCAACTTTTTACTAGACATGACTCCAGAAACAAGGGAAACAAAAGCAAAAATGAACTAGTGGGACCTCATCAAGATAAAAAACAAAAAAACAAAAAACCTTCTGCACAGCAAAGGAAACAATCAGTGAAACTAAAAGGCAACTGACAGACGGGAGAAGATATTTGCAAATGATGTATCAGATAAAGGGTTAGTTTCCAAAATCTACAAAGAACTAATCAAGCTCAACATCTCAAAAAAAAAAAAAAACAAAAACATTATCCAGTGAAGAAATGGACAAAAGACATGATCAGACACTTTTCCAAAGAAGACATCCAGATGGCTAACAGACGAAACAGATGAAAAGATGCTTAACATCACTCATCATCAGGGAAATACGAACAATTCCATTTATTTTAAAACTTTATGTAAAGTTTCTTGTACAATTTGTTGTTTTTTCTCAAAATTAAATTTGTGACAATCATCTACATTTTTATTATTAAATCTTGTTTACTTATTTTCATTACTGGATAGTAGTGCTTCAGTATATAAGTATACAGCATTTTAAAATTCATTCTACCATGGACATTAAGCTAATATCAGGTTTTGTTGTTCTTTTTGGTTTATTTGTTTGATTTATCAGTAATGAATAATGCTGCTATGATATTATTTTACAGATCTCTTTGTGCACATATTTGAGCATGTCCTTATGTTATATGTGTACCTAAGAGAGGAATTGCTGGATGATAGAATCAGCCCATCTCTGCCTTCACCCAATATTATCAAATTGCTCTAAAGTGGTTTTGCCAATTTACACTACTTCCAGGACTAGAGAGCACTTTTAATTTCACATTCTCAGCTATACTTGCTATTGGCCAACTTTTAACTCATATCATCTTGTTGCTGTACAATGATGTTGATGTCCATTTTTTGTCATTTCCTCATTACTACAATGATATGCAAGTTTTCCTGGTGAGCAGCCACTATTTTAAATTAATTTTATCACATTCTTCTTTCCAATCCCCTGGGAATTTCCCTTATTTCAGCTCTTTACTGAAAAAGATACTAATTGCTTGAATACAACCTTTTGGGTTGTATTTGGTATAGATGAATGCAATGTAATGAGAGGCAGGGAAGCCAGGGATGAAGAGATGGACCTGACCAGATTAGGTGCAAAGATGCAGAGTCCACATTAAGATATGGACAAATAAGTGTAAGCTCCCAGAAGTGCAGGATGGGTCCTTCGCCCACAGTGGTAAGGGCTGTTTCCAAAAGAGAGACTCAGCGTCTGTGCTTGAGTGCAATTTGAGAGGAGTGAGGTACACTCGTTACACATCATGAAAGGAACTATTGGAAAAGCTTATCATAAAAAGTCTAAGGAAAGATGAAAAAAATAGGAGCCTTGACTTCAACATTTAGGTGGCTATTCTGTAAAGATTGATATAGCTCTACAAGGCAGCCATATGTGCTTAAAATAACAGGGAGATCTCAATTTAGAAAAACCATGGAAATTGGACTTTCAAAAGGGTAATAAACTCTCCCAAACCATAGATACTCAAGTAGTGACTATAAGGACATTTGCATTTGGTTGAAGTCTTAAGTCTTAAACCAGCATTTTACAAATATAAGGGAGTGAGTAAATATTCATCACTTCAGCTAAGGAATGAACTTAGTGACCTCTAAATCCCTTCGGATCCATAAGAATTTGTTTATATTTCTAGAGTATTAGTTTTATATTCAAAATTATACTGCAAGCGATTTAAGAAGAAGTAAAATGTTTACGCTTTTATATAAGACTGCTAAAAGGTTTCTACAGATGCTGTAGAAGAAGACACTGACTTTTCTCACATTTTATTGGGAGATGTTTGACCAATTAGACAGGGACAGCTGGGGAGGTGGATGAATACTGTTTTTGCAAATTTTAGTAAGTCATTCACAAGTTGGAGCAGCCAGGAGTGGAGGGCTGGAGAAAGCCGAGGTGTGCTCTAAGAACCCCGACCATGGGCGAAGGTGAGGTGTGAGAGACACTTTCTCCTTCCCTCAGATGAAATAAGAAGTGCTTTAATGGGGCACCTGGATTGAGGGGAAACCTTGAAGTACAATGTTCATGGGAGAAAAAGGCAGAAGGAGGGAGAGAGATGGGACATAAAATTATTTTAGATCCTGCCCCCTATTACATGGAGGGAAGAGCACACCTTGACAGAAGGAGGCTCAAGGCAGGTAAGGGATCAGCAGGTTGATGTACACTGGCTAGAGAAAAGGAGAACATTCTTCACACCCTCAGCAATGGCTGGTCGTATCTGAAGAGAAAGTGTCATCTTTAAACACCATTCATAGACAGATCACTGCCAGTGGAGTGAGACATGCCAGCCCCTACCCCTCTCTTCCCCAGGCCGCCAGCTCCTAACATGGACAGGTCAGAAGACGTAGATGCGGAATTAGCAAAATTTTTCATCATTATGAAATTATGAAAATTGTTCATTATTATGAATAATGAGGAGGAGCTGGCCCAGTAAAAGGTAAATAAATAAATAAATAAAATTTCCCTACTGATCTCTGTCCTTCCCAACCACACAGGACTGCCTTTAGCAGGCTTGAACTAAAGTTGAGGCAAAAATTTCATTCTGAAGTTCAGAGCTTTTAGAATTACACTGGACAGGAATTACAGCTGAGACTAGTTAAAGGACTAAAGTGACCAGAGGATTGTTTTGTAAATATCATTATTATCTAAGAATGAACAGATAAGCTATCTGAGTTATCTACCCAAATTTTATTACATGAGAGGAAAATAATGGGCCCACAGAATGGGTTTGTAGAGATAGTTATGAGGAGAAAATGTCTCTATGATTGTACTTCTGGGTCTTATTTATTCAATGTAATAGTTACAAGAACATGGAATGAGTTCAGTACTTGGGGGCCAAATAGGATTGGATTCTAATTCTGCATCTGAGAATTGCTAACAGTGCTAAGTTCCTCATTTAACCTCTCTGGGTCTCAAGATCTTATCTGCAACATGCAGACCTATAAAGATTAAATGCAATTATGTATATATAAAGAAACTAACAGATTGGTTGCCACATGGAGAATGCTTGGTATACATACATTTCTTTCCCATAGCAAATAACAGAGTTCCAAGTACATTTATATGCTTTTTAAGTGCATGTGAGTTTACCTCCATTCAGCCAAATCCTTCTAGTTTTTCATCTTCTTCATCATCATAAACAAACAGTGGTGAGTTAATAGAGGGTAGGACAAATTGTGACCCTTGGGCCACATCCAATTTGCCAACTCTTTTCGTAAATAAATTTTTTATTGGAACATAGCAACACTCATTCTTTACGTATAGTCTGTAGTTGTTTTCATGTAACGTGCTGGCATTTCATGCATTGTAATGGCAGTGTTGAGCACACGCAGCAAAAACCATATGGCATGTAAACCCAAACTATTTTACTCTCTGGCCCTTTACAGAGAAAATTTACCAAACACTGAATTAAATATTGTGCTCTTATGCCATTTATCAAGATGATGCCTTTATAATCACTGTCTCATTTAATTTTTATAAAAACTTTATATTAATCTCCAATTCTCAGGGCTTAATATAAAAATAAATAAATGCAACCCTCATTCAGAGTACATAACCCTTTGCAGAGGAAGGTAGCAGGGATTTCTACTCCACACCATCACACAGAGTGCCAGGAGTTTCTCTTTATAGTTACATCTCTGGAATGTGCTTCCTCCTTATCTTTACAGTAGAGGAAAGAGTGAAGGAGAGTTGCTCATTGGCTGGCAAGTTTCTATATGGAAAGGACAAACATCATTTCCACTCATAGCCCATTATTCAGAACTAGTCACATGGTGTCATATGACCTCACCCAGTTTTACCCAGTTGAGGCAGGAGAACATGAATACTGGTGATCAGTATGTTTCTGCCATAACGTAATGTAAATAATGTCCTATGAAAAGTTTAAAGATTAGCATTCAAGGAATGGGAGAGACAAAGAAACTTCTCCAAGGCAGTACAGCTAGCAAAAGGTAGAGCCAGAATTGAAATCTAAGCCTTTAAATATCCACAGACTACAGTGTTTTTATTGCCATATTCCTCTTTTCCCTAAATTGTCTTCACTGTCCCTTATTCCCCCAATCAGTCCCTTTGTTCCCAATATCAAGTTGGTTTGTAACATGAAAGATATTTAATACAGTAGAGGTTCTCATCTGAGAGGAAACGACCACAGGATTTCTTCTTCTCTATTTGTCTACCTGTTTATGTGTCTAGTTCACTTTGGTAATTTAGAAAACATCTGTATACACTTTTGTGTTCGTTTATTCAGGAAATATTTATTGAGCACATACTCCGTCCTCAGTACCTAGAGTCGAGTAGGAAATTGAAGAACATAGTATAAATTTCCTTATAGATTATTTCATAAAATATCTTGGAAAAAAATTCCAAAATAATCAAAGGTGCTTCATTACAAAATCCAGTTGGAGGAGATACCTTTAATATTAATAGTTATTCTCATAGCCAAGAGTTCATTTCTTCATGTTTCATTTCACTGTTCTCCATCTTTTCTCACATCTGTGTAATATACTTGAGAGACTAGAGATTTTCTTCCTGTTCCCATAGAAATGTGACTAGATAATCCAAACAGGGGTCTTTCTTGTGTTTTTATTGTTGTTGTTGCTGGTTTATGTCTAAAACAAACAAACAGGGGCGCCTGGGTGGCTCAGTTGGTTGAGTGTCCAACTTCAGCTCAGGTCATGATCTCTCCCTTTGTGATTTCGGGATCTTGTCAGCTGACAGCTGTGCTGACAGCTCAGAGCCTGGAGCCAGCTTCCAATTCTGTGTCTCCTCCTCTCTCTGCCCCTCCGTCACGTATGCTCTGTCTCCCTCTGTCTCTCAATAATAAATACACATTAAGAAAATTTTAAAAAATAACATAAAATAAATAAAACAAATAAAGTCACTTATCTCAACCTAGATTCTTCTACATACATAGAGTCAAAATATTTTTAATAACATTTTTGGAGGAAAAGTTTAAAAGGAAGAAGAGTATGGCTTAGCACACATTTCAGGTGATTGTTTTTGTTTCGTAATTGCACAGCCATGACCAAAACAATATAAGAATTAAATTTTAAAAATGATGTAAAATTTCAAAATATAAGTAGAAATAAGCATTTAGTTTGTAATATTAACAAACTAGTGTTTGTTACAGAATATAGAATATGTTATATAAATATAATGTAATTTATATAAATATATACAAATATTCTGTTTGTAACAGAATATAGATAAGAAAATGAATTGTCTATGTATTTTAGTTTATTCCTCTTATTTTCTGTATTTAGTAATATACAAAATTAACTTCAAAAATATTAGGACTAACTGATAGGAAGCAGAGAAGAGTGGTAGTTAAGTGCTGGGGCTATCCTTCATTCTTTGTAAAACTTGTCCCCAAAAGCTCAGAGTCTATCAAAGAAATAGTGAATAGGTCTTGCTGAAAAGTTCCTCAGGCATATCATTCAAAATTAGATACACTTTTTCTCCCATACCATTATTCTTGTCCAGAACCTGAAGTAGGCAGCTTTCAGACCTGCTGCTTTTTCCAAATTGTAATAAATAAATGACATCCTTATTCATGAGAATCTGTTCTAATTTAGAGGCCCCACCTTTGCATGCACCTTTACCATACAAGCCTCAGGGGAAAGTAATTAAATTTAATAGCCTCTATGAGTTCTAAACAAAGACATACAATAGAATCAATGATGATGATAAAATTCAGGTATTTATAGAAACCAGTACTTTTGGAAATTCAAGTGTAATATCATATTTATGGTGCTGTATTCTGGATGTATAATGATACTTTGTCATTGGAATGCTATTTTTCCCTATTTTTTGAATTTTAATAAGTAATTATTCACTGTTCTCTTTCTCTCAGCCCCTGGAATCAGATACTACTGTAGTGAATATATGTTTTCCATAGTTATCTTTCTAAACTCAAAATTGATTTCATTATTTGCTTCAATAGCAACACAAGGGTGCTCTGCTAACTACCCAAGAATGTGAAACAATGGAAATGTTCACCTACTGGGAAATAGATGCTTGTAAATAATTCACACATTTTGCAAATGCACAAATCTAAAGTATTTTTTAAGTTTTCAGTTCTTACAATCAGTGTAGGATATGAAAATACAGCTTCCAGAAAAGGATATGTGATGTCATTTAAGCACAAATAGACATAAATTGATCTCAACCTTGCTAAACAGATAAATGCAAACCGAAGCTCCATTGATTCACTCAGATTGACTAAGATTAAAAATTGTAAAATGCTGTTGACACATTTTAAAAAAAATAAGCTCTTTCACATGTTGCTTGTGAACATATAAATTGGTCAATCCTCTTTGCAGGGTGTATAACCATTAGTTAAGTTATTAATCCAGGTATCTTTTAATCAGAAATTAACATCTAGTAATCATTTCATAGATGTGTTCAAAGATGTATGCATAGTTGTATTCATTTCAGTGATATTTGTAATGATGAAAATACTAAAAAAGGAAACAGCCTCAAACATGTATTACTATGAACTGATTAAATTATGGAGTGCTAGGCAGCTCTTAAGTTTTATGCGCTAATACAGAATAATCAGTAGGGGGATTGTTGCATGATTAAAGAAAGGAGAAAAACAATGTGTCTTGAAAGCCTACTCAGGGGTCAAATATTTAAACAAAAATATATAAGGCTATGTAGGATATTCTAGAAACTAGTGAGGAAAAAAAACGTTGCTCTGTGGAAAGTAGTTGGCTTGGGGAAAAAGATAGGAGGAAATCTTACTTTTCAGTGTATTTGAGCATTTATAATTTGTGTACATTGCCTATTCAAAAAATGATTAAGAAAACAGCAATTTGGGAAACTGTTGTTGAATTGTAATGTAAGAATTACAGACAAGATTATTTAGTTATTACTTTCCATGAGAAACAAATACTAATATATTGTGAGGCTTTGAGATTTATATTCAATATAAATCAATATTGTATTATTTAAGGATATGTATGCTATTAATGAGCCTAAATAATTGTAAAATGTGACTCTTGTTATTCTCTATCCCTACTCCTGCCTTTTATATGGATTCTAATATTTGATTTTAGATAATGATGCTTCTCCTGAAATTAATTTTGTTCCTTTAATTATTCAAGTATCCAGCCTTGCCGAAATCATTCTAATTATACTCATTGCTCAACAGTATTAGTAAAAATTACATTTAAATTCAAAATAATTTAAATGGGGTCCTAAATATTCCTACAAGCATTTAGCTATTTTCATATTTTCACCTCTTGAGATAAAAAAATAAAAATAAGAAAGATTTAATGTAACCAATATCATTGCCTTAACTTAAAAGATTCTGTGTTTTTATGTCTAATGCCATACCATAGAAAGTAGATTAAAATTAGCTTCGTCTCTCTTTTTTGATTTGTTAAATCCCACCTCTCATATTACCTCCTCATTTACACTTTTAAAAATTTTATGATGTTCATATTCTTTTATTATCTGTTAGGTTAATCAGCAGAGAAGATTTTATGTACATTTTCTAGTGCATTGCCCTTGAGATATGAAGATTATTATTCATTCTGAATAAATAAATACCATGTAAGTTTGTAATAGTAGATTTCAGGCAACATGTACTTCTACCTGAAATAATCTGTCTGCTAGATTATGCTATCTATTTTCCAAAATAGATTTTATACATATATATGCAAAATAGTATGATGTATTATTAAAAATAACATGTGGCATTTGGAAAAACTTAAAAAATTAGAATGTCTATTAAATTATTTAACAAATAATTTCAAGACTATGATCCTTGTATTTAACATTGCTTTGGGTGGGAGGCAAGGACCAGACCAGCCTGAAAAAAAAGAATTAGAAACAGGAACAATACATACACTTCTTTCATGAGTGAGTCTTGAAATTTTGATTTAGGTTAGATAAATTAAATTACTTTGGCCTGAGATGCATCTCCCCCACACAGCAATATTATTCCCTAGAGTCGTATGTGTGATTTGCAATGATAGCATTCAAAGACTCTGTACCCTTTCTTCCTTCTGTACATATACAGTACAGTAAAGGAACAGGCACAGCAAAGAATAAGTGTCCAGCTTAAATATGTATCTTTATTGAAATTTCTGTTTGTGATTGTTCAAAAATTCTTTACCATAAATTTTCTGGAATAAGTACACTTTGAAAAAAATCTTTATGAAAGTTTCTCTTAGTAAGAAAATAAATTCTTTTCCATGACCTTTGGAAAGTAATGTGAAAGCTTTATTTTTCATGTTTATTGATGCAAAGTAACAATCATGAAATGCAAAACACAGTCATTACACATACCATAGATTAAGGTAAGTATATGTGCACTGTCCCCCCCACCAAAAGCTCTTTGATGGCTGAGATGTTGTCCCCATAATGCAATGCCTTCACAAATTTTGTTAACTAAACTGTCAATTCTGAGCCTGTGCTATAAGGAATCTTAAGGAAGGATTGAGCAGTACAAAAAACATGGATACTGGCAGTAATTCAAAGTGGAAGAGAAACCAGTAGTGATACACAAAACACTTTTAAGTTCCCTAAACCATGCTTTATTTGAATATGACAAGATTAGCATCTAAAGTAAGGCTAAAGATGGAAACACTGTTGCATTAAACACTTTAAAAAGTCAAAATTTTAAGCGCCACCTGGGTGATTCAGTGGGTTGAGCTCTGACTTTGGCTTAGGTCAAGATCTCATGGTTGGTGAGTTGAGCCTTGCGTCAGGCTCTCTGCTGTCAGCACAAAGCCCACTTTGGATCTTCTGTCCCCGCCCCCCCCAGCACTTCCNNNTCTCAAAAGTAAATAAATCTAAAAAAATAAAAAAGTCAAAACATCAAAACTGAAGTTTGAATAAGTCAGCATTTTCTTTTATCCACTCAGAATTTGGCAGGCTCAACTACTTCAATTTTTTTTTTACCCAGAATTTATTTTACTTTGAGAAACTTGCAAAAGTTGACCCTTCAACCCAGAATGCATTGAGTAAGTAGATGGACATGCTTGTAACTGGAAGATCTTAGATCTTGTTGATATTATTTTTTAAGTGTTGATTTATTTGTTTTTGGGGGAGGGGGAAGGGCAGAGAGAAACCGAATCTGAAGCAAGCTCTTCACTGACAGTTGACTTTATTGACAATTCCAACTTTCGGAACTGTGTGTAAGATCATGACCTGAGTCAAAGTCGGACATGAGTCAAGGTGGGACACTTAACCAATTGAGACACGCAGCACCCCTTGCTGATGTCTTTAAAGTCTGATCCCTTTTGAATCATGTGGACCCTAAGCTAAAATTGGTAAATATGTTCAAGACAATACTACTGGCCATATTGTCATGATATCTATTTCCTAAATCCAGCGAGCATAATTTTTGTCTCATTGAGTGAGTTCTTTTTATATAAAAGAATATGATTCTTTGCCTTTCCAACTGAAGTTCATCGGTGATAACTCAAGATTTTCTGTAGAGGCAATAGTTATGAAAGAAAGTCTAATGGATACAGATCTAAGTTGTATTACATAATGCACAAATAATACTTATTTTTATTGTAATCTCATACATAGCAGAGGTTAAAAAAAAAAAAAGTATGGGTAGGTACCTGTATGTATGATCACTTTTTTCCTAAGTTGCAGCTAGCTCCAAACACTGGTTGAAGTGCTATAATGCTTTGAAAAAAATCACAACCCAACCAGAAGACAAAGACTATAGAAAATGCAATTTCTGGTTAGGGATCTAGACCACCTAACATGCCAACACTGGCAGCAAATCTCTTAGCCCTTTTCTCCTAAGAGTTATTTGCCTCAGAAAGTTTTTGTAACTCCATTGTCAGGTTTCATACAAAGTGTAATGACAAATTCTTCGATATGGCTCAAAATTGAGTTACTAATGTGATGAAAGGCCTCCAAGCATCACATTATATTACATTTTATTTTGGCCAGTGTAACAGTTCTGCAGAGACATAGACAGACGGAGATAAAACAGCTAATCCCACACTTAAAATACTAATTCCATATTTTAGGCAGAATGCTTTCATAACTCAAAGTGGCCATTATAATCCATGTTTCTGTTTCTTAAAACAGAAAGCAATTTCCTAATGATTCTTGTAGATTGTCCTAAGGACCTACAAGCAATTTTTGCTTTTCATCACTCATTTGAGGTAGGCATAAACTTCTTTTAAATCTTAGCTGTAGTTTCTTTTGGGAAATGGACTCTGAGCTGAATCTTTTCATGGAGGTGGTTTCTTAGAGAGCATTCTTCATAAGAATGCCTGTGAGGGAATGAAGAAAGCAGGATGTGTCAGAAGAGAAATTGTGAAACCCTTGCAACGAGGCCTCAGTCAATCCCATGGAGCTCAAGAGGAGTTGTCGGTCAGAGCCCCAAGGTGAAGCAAAAAGGTACAGGGTTCCAGCCTCTTCTGTGGATAAGTCATTGAATGCAGTGCCTCCCAAGGAAGAGAGAGGACCCTGGACAAGGCTCTTTACTTTTCTCCTGGAAAAGATCTTGGCTGCAAGTTCTCGGCAGACAACACTCCCAGGAACAGAACAAATGACTGTCTCAGTGTGAAAGGACATCTACATTTTTCTCCATAGAAATCTGAAGTCATGCAGCTTTTGATCATGAAATCCTACCAATCACCAGTTTCTAATATCGGCCACACATTACAGTGTATATAGGGTGAGTATTTTCAGATTATTGACTCTAGGAACATAACAAATCCTGAATATTTGTAAAGGTTCATGTGTGTTTATTATTAACAGAATGGGCTGTTTACCATCTTTGATTTCTTACTAAACATCTTTAAAACATAGATTTTTGACACAGCACACAGTGGCAAATAGACAGAATTTATGTCAGTTGCACTGTCACAGATGAAAAGAAAGGACTTTCCTTTTGTAGTTCTACTTTTCAATCAATATTTGTTTAGGGCTCAGATGAAAGGGGTTCCATGAACAGGTAGCAAGCTCTTGTGCTGACATAAATTCTGTCTATTTGCAACTGCGTGTTGTGCCAAGTCTACACCGTCACTCAGCTGGAGTCTTAAAATAGCCTGCCAGCAGGCTCCTCAACAGCCTGTCTTCCTCTCCTGGAATCCATTCTTTACATAAGGAGCCAATGAAAACTGGTTACATTGCAATCATACCACCTCATCCCCCTGCTTAAAATTTGTATGTGGCTCTTCATTCCAAAGTCCCTGCCAGGGCCTAAAAAGTGCTTCATGAATGGATCCTACCTGCTTCTTGCAAATCCCCTCAACATCAACCACTGAGCTTGCTGTGGTGAAGTAACACTGGTCTCGGTTCTGTACATATAAAATAGCAAACTCTTCTGACTCCAGGCTTTTGAATTCTGTAGCACTTGTATCTCAAATACTCTTCTCTTGGCAGGTGATGTCCTCTTATTCTTTAATTAAGCTATCCGAAGATACCTGTGCATCGCCCTCCCTTTCTTCCTGAGCCTCTGCTGTCTTTCCATGTACCTGCCCCCACCTTCCCCAACCTGATTGATTTCTTTCCATAACATCTTCATCACACCTGTCAATAGTTATCTTGTTTACTAACTTGATGTTTGTTTTCTACCACTCCCATAAGAATGCATGCTGCGTGTTTTGTTCCTTCCAATTTTAATAATCTGTAATCTATTCCAGATACTAAGAGAACATAGATGGCATGTAGAGGAAATATGTGATGAGAGACTTGAGAGTTAGCCAAGAGCTGGATTAGAAGTGTGTTAGGCCATGTTAAGATTCTGGAACAATGGAAGGCATGGTTAGGATTTTAAGAGTATGTTCCTTAAGTAGAGAAAAGATTTGAATATTTCTCTCCATCTGATGCAATTACTGTGTTCACAACAGACACATTTCCTTGTATTCATATATTTATATAAATGGTGATTATTAAATCACTTGTCCTTTACCACTGATTAACACTAATATCATCAAGATTTTTGAAACATTTATGGTGGGCCGGTCCTTGCAAATACTTTTCTGTGTGTTTGTAACATATTTGTAAAATATTCATGTAAAACTTTATCTTCATTCCAAGAAGAATCATTATGTGACCATACTATTTAAAATAGCACCTCTCTAATTCCTCCCTAAACTCTTACCATCTATACTTTTCTTCATGTTGCTTGTCCTGGTCATATCTATGCATCTATTTACTTATTAATGGCATGACTGTATCAGAGCAAGACTATCTTGCGTTCTCCTTTATCTCTGTTCCTGGAAATAAGACTTGGCAAATAGAAAGTGCTTCACAAATATTTGTCAAATGAATGAATGAACCTGTTAATGTAGGAAATGCACAAATGTGGAAGTTGCTACTTCCCAGTGAAGCTGAATAAATGAGATCTCTTAGTCACTACAATCCTTTCACTCTGAAAAGGTCATAGAATTAATCTTCTCTTTAATTATCTGTATGTATGTATGCAAAATGGTTGCCTTATCCATGGGGCTCATCCTTTACTAGCAAATAATAAAACCCTTTTACAATCTATTCTATGGCCCAAATAAATAATGAACATCTGGCTGTTAATTGATAATAGTTGCCTGGATTTTATTATTTATTACATTTCTTCCTGGTAGTTATCAAGTTATTGCACTTACATGAGCTTTACTTTGTTTTGTTTTTTTTAAATTTTATACCATTTATTTATTTTTGAGAGACAGAGACAGACAGAGAACAAGTCAAGAATGGGCAGAGAGAGATGGAGACACAGAATCTGAAACAGACCTCAGGCTCTGAGCTGTCAGCACAGAGCCCGATGCAGGGCTCAAACTCACAAACCGTGACATCATGACCTGGACCGAAGTCAGACGCCCAACCGATTGAGCCACCCAGGTGCCCCTACTTTTTTTTTTTTTTTACATTTATTTATTATTTTTGAGAGAGAGAGAGAGAGAACAAGTAGGGATGTGGTAGGGTCTCCTCCTCCCTAAGGAAAGAAAAAACAAAAAAGAATATCTCAAGGCAACCTTGCTATTCACGTATGTGACAACATCCCTCGTGACCTTGTAACATGAGACCACTTTAATCAGACTGCATGTTTGTGTGTTACCATATATGGGAGACAAAGAATTAAAAAATATATTTAAAAAACCACACCATGTGGTGTTCGGGGCTCAGTTCTTTGGGTATGAATGCAATTGAGCAATGCCGGATGGAATAAAGTTGCTTCCTGGAAAGAAAAGCCTCGATGTCATGACTCTCTGTGCTATAATTTTGCTACAGGGGAGGAGCAGAGAGAGGAGACACAGAATGTGAAGCAGGGTTCAGGCTCTGAGCTGTCAGCACAGAGCCTGATACAGGGTTCAAATTCATGGACCTGAGCCAAAGTCAGACATTTAAGCAACTGAGCCACCCAGGAGTCCCAGTGAGCTTTACTTTTTTAATGGACTATTATTTCCTCTTTCAAAAAAGAAAGAAATTATATATATATGTAAATATATATATATGATATATATTATATATCATACATTATGGAGAGATAGAGAAAGAAAGGGGGGGAAGAGGGAGAGATTTTTATCTTTTTTTCATTCACTACTGTATTCTCAGTACCTAGGATAATACCTATATACATGAGAGTCACTCAATAAATATTTGCTGAATTAATAAATTGACATGATTCATACTTAGCAGGATTGAATGTGAGCCCTTCTCTGGGGAGATATCCACTATTTTTAGTTAGATTTTCTTTTTAGCATGAATTTTTATCCATATTCTTTTACCAAGCACATCAGGGAAGAAAGAGCACTGGGTTGGGAGTCAGGATCATTATATTTCTGATTAAGTTCCTTCCTCATGTAACTGTGTGCATATCCTCTGTTATCCGGGATTCAGTTTCCTGAATTTTCAAAATAACAGAATATTTGACTATTACTTGACTCTCCAAGGTTCCCTTTCAAGTATAAAATTACAGGTTTTCTTCAACTTTCACCACTAAATACATTTTAATATACATTTGTTTTCAGAGACAATTTGTAGCCTAGTATGTATTTTTGTCCCTTTTCAAGTATTATCAAAAAGAAAGTCAATTATTTGAAGTCCTTTTTCTGAATTCCCCTTCTTTACTTGTCTGTAGTTAGGACTATATGGCATCTCTGTAACTGCATAATTAAGGGATAATAACTATATTAAAGTTATGAATTCTAATAACTGGGAGGTATAGATGACCTGAGGACTTACTACTGAGGAGTCTTGTGCTACTGAATAAAGAAAGAATCAGGTAAAACTCCCTGAGCCAGATTCTGTTCTCACTCCCAGAAACTACTCTGAAGGCCAGTGATACATTGATATTATGTTGAGTAATATAGTATTTATCTAATTTTAGAAGGGGTTTTGAGGCCAGCTGGATTGGTTGCATTACTTTGTAACATTTTATTCAGTATAGAATTACCAACATCTTTGCAAGTGTGGTAGAATGGAATGTGTTATATTATAGTATTTAAGTTAGTCAGAGATCTGTTAAAGAAGAGTTGTCAGTAGAAAATTATATCCTTATTATCATTTATCTAAGAAAAAAATCTAATGAAAGAGCCAATACATAAGATAAGAATGGTTTTCTTTTACATCTCAAAGAAAAAATAATTATGTTTTTAATATTTTTTTATCTCTATGATGTGATCTATGAGGCTGGGATAAGAGGCACTGTAACTATGTTCTCCACTACATTGGGCAGAATAAGATTGAATAGTCGTGTGATTTATTCTATAAATCTTTCTGAGGTATTTTACTATCTTTGGGGGGGATTATTGTGTTTTGTTACCCTTAATCAATCCCCACTTCCTTTTTCTTTTTTCCCAGATGTGATTATTAGAAGCATTTAAGTGGATTGTTTCCAGTTGTTTACCTACAGAATTGTACTTAGGAACCCACCTTAGCACCCATGACAATGGGAAAATGAAATCATATGTGCTCTGGAGCTACAGCTCTGGAGTACATGATTTAAGACAATCATGGCAGTCTGATTCTCTCTAGCAATACATTAATTTATGGATAAGCACTGGATGTATGTCTGGCCCCTTCATTTTTTTCATTCATCTATTCAACAATCATTTTTGAATGCCTAGTATTCAACTCTTTCAAGGCATTGAGAATAGTGGGTAGTTACAATAGGATATACATATCATTGCTCTGCATAGAGCTTATATTTTAGAGGAAAGAGACAAAACAAATATGAATCAATCAATCAATAATGTCTCAGGGAATGAACAGTGCTATGAAGAAAAGTTAACTCGGTGACAGAAATATAGGGAAGGAGAATACTGTTTTCAACAAATGTGATTTGCAAAGGTTTCCATGTAAAGTGACACAGAAATTGTGACTGCAAAGTCAGGGAGGAAATTAGAATACAATTGGATATCACTTTAATGACAGTAATGACTGTGTGATCTTAAGAGACAAGAATAGGGGTGCCTGGGGGCGCCTGGCTGGTTCAGTTGGTTGAGCGTCCGACTTTGGCTCAGGTCATATTCTCACAGTTCAGGGGTTGGAGTCCCGCATTGGGCTCTGTGCTGACAGCTCAGAGCCTGGAGCCTGCTTCAGATTCTGTGTTCCCCTCTCTCTCTGCCCCATCCCTGTTCATGCTCTGTCTCTCTCTGTCTCAAAAATAAGTAAAACATTAAAAAAAAAAAAAAGAATAGGGGTGCCTGGGTGGCTCAGTTGATTGAGTGTCAGACTTTGGCTCAGGTCATGAT